>NC_089801.1:39010924-39035924 GCF_029633855.1 Hoplias malabaricus | reverse complement strand
ATAAGGACCCGTCTCAGCGTGGGCGGGGCATAGACCGAGGGGAAGTGGACGTGGGGACTCAGATGGTGCAGGTAATTGGACCGGGTCAGTTTTGGAGATTCAGCTTTGTCGTCCATCACCCGGAGTTCATTCGATTCAACGTCACACACACACACAACGCTCTCCTCGGGATCTACGGGAGGAGGAACCTACCGCCCACACATACTCAGGTACACACCCACAGATACACACACACACACACACACAAACCCAACAACACCAAGCTCACTTCAGTGGAATGGTCATCTCTACTAGCTCTCCTATGGGATTTCTAATGTTACTTTAGCACTAAGCTAAAGTTTTGAGGGTAAAGTTCTTCATTAATTTTTCCATAAAAGCTGTTTGTGAGCCCATACATCTTGTGTTGCATCTTATCCTGATGAGTTGCAACCAGCCTCCCATATAGCATGCAAATTGCAGGTAGTAAAGAGTTAGTGATGTGACTACTAAGGTACCTTTATTGACAAACAAGTTTGTTTATGTGTGCTTTACAATTTTTTCCAATTGCTAACACACTAAAATGATATGCATAGAACAACTATTTAAACTGACACACAGAGAACAAAAGTTCTCAAGTCTCCAAAACTCTAAACACATTTTCTGCTTTACACACATTTTGCAGTTCAAAATGGCACATTTAAAAGCACTAGACATGGTTCTCTGCATATGATAAAACAATCTGACATAAAGTCACGTTTGCCATATCAAAAACACTGCCAATCAAAATGAGTAATTGGCCAATATATGTGCCACTTGGCCAATCACATCAATGGTTAATTGTTACCACTTCAATCAGGGAATAAGCACTATAATAAGACCACAGGTGAGCACCTTTTTTTTTTTACAACAACAATGGAAGACGTTGCAGACAGAGGAAGAGTGAGAGGGAGGGGTAGGGCTGGTAGAGGAGTTCATTGCCAAAGAAGACAACAACTTTCAAATGAAATCAGAACAACCTGAGTTGATCATGTTATCAACCAATGTGAGTGGCTGGACAGAGAGTGCAGCCTATTTTGAGTTTTGCTTTCGCCTCTGCCCAGACATTTAGACTGGAGTACAGGTATGTAACCAAAATTTCTTTCACACTATGTAGTACACCACATGTCATAGTGTATCAGTTGGGTGACACCTGTTTACTTCACTAATGGCTGATGTCATACACTAACTGTACAAGTTTCCTGTATAATTTAATCTACTGTGGGGGAAATCTTTAGGCTGCATTGTCCAAGCCCTATTTTAGGTTTTTTTTTTTTCTAAAGGACTGAGAGACACAACCATGGTGGAGAAAGGAGCCAAGTGTTCAACGGGGTACAGGAAGCTGCAATTGTAAACTTGATTTGGGAAAATAATGAAATCAGATTACGAGAAATTCAAAGCCACCAAGAAAAGCCACATCCATTAAAAAACACCATATTCAACAACATTCAGCAAGTCAGTCTATCCACGTTGGCTCGCATTATCAAGCGAAACCAAGTCAACACAGCCCATATTCTCACATTTCTGGACAGACTCCACAACATTCTCATACCACCAGAGCATCTGAAAGATGCAGACCATCAAAGAAACAAGTACGCTGTAGTATGGGACAACGTGAGCAGCCCCAGTCCAAACCTGGTTTGCTGACCACCCACCATTTCTCGTGCAATACCTCCCACTATACTCACCACTTCTGAACCCCATGGAAGAGTTCTTTTCAGCATGGCGGTGGAAGGTATATGACCGGCAGCCCTTTGTGCGATAAAATTGATGTGGGTGCAATTCAGGGAGGATAAAACACTCAATGCGCTTCTTCCCTCGATGTCTGGCAAGGGAAGATATTGCCTGTGATGTGGACAAGACGTTGTGGCCAGACCCAGCTGTGCAGCAAGATGCTGCCTACTTTTTTCTTGCCTATTGTTTTCTATGCATTTTTCTGTAATTTTATTTTTCAGTATACTGTTTTTTGTGAGTATGTTTTTGCTCACTCCAATGTAACTATATCTACTGTGCATATGCTGCACTGATTTGTTTGGTGAAAAAGAAAAAAACAGTAGCATGTGTGTGTATCTGCAAATATATCTGTGCATGTGAACAATCTGAAGAATTTTCAACAATTTGAAATATTTTAGTATTATGGAGAAGCTTACTAAAGGCAAGAGTGCTTTTGTTATGCCCAACAGTGTGTAGCTGGTTAGACAAAGATCTGGTAATATGAATGTAATATGAAAGTGTGTGCCATTTGGTGCAAAAGTTTGATTTTGATTATTCTATGTGTAGTGTTGGTTGCAGTGTTGCTTCATTTTGCAGGGAATATGAGGTATTTTGCAGTTTGGGTGTGTGTGTGTGTGTGTGTTTTTTTTTTTTTTGATATTTTGATAAAACCAGCCTACTTTACGAAATTGTGTTTTAGCAATTGGAAAAAAAAACTGTAACAATTTTCAGCCCAGACTGATGGTCAGACCCCCAGATAACATCACAGTGTGTAAAATCTCATAATTTTATTAATCCATTATCACGTTGCTTATTTCTTAGCATGTGTTGGGAATACCAGAACTCCATAAAAGGATATATTTTTAAAATTGATTGTTCTGAAAATAACCATTCAAACTGCCTGTTACTTGCTAGGTCGCTATTACATAGTTTAACAATGTTAAGGATGTAAAGACATCCCTTTATCCAGTTGTTTCCAATCCTCGTCTGCAGTGCCACCCTTTTATAGCTGAAAATATTTTTTCAACTACCCACCCACCCCAACTCCAAAACACATAGCGTCTTTCACTCACCACTGAGATTTTTTATTTATTTATTTATTTATTTTTGAAGGCTGTAATTCAAACAAAACAGCAACTTCTTATTGAACAAAACAAAATAAAGTCTTAAATCTCCTACATTTGCAAGTGAAATACATTATGTATGGCATTGCCTTGCTGTGCCCCCCACCCCCGCATTAGCATCACACCTCCCATTTTGGGAACCAGTGCGTTAATCTAAGCACACGGCTTGTTCGGTTTCATATTTGATTTGTTACTAGAAATAAGACCTTTATAACTCTTTGTGTGTGTATGTGTGGAGGCATATGATTTCCCACTCTCTCCCGAATCTCCCTTTCTGGCTACATGCAGAAAGTTCCGGAAGCCAGATGATTAGCCGGCGTTAGCGTTAGCGTTGGTAATGATTTGGCATGGGACGACCTCTAGCCGCTAATTAAAGCTCGTTAGCGCGGATATCATCCCAGATTAACTATTCACATCGCTCAGGAAATTACAGCCTTGTATAATTCAATTTTAAGCCTCTTGTTGCGCGCCGTCTCGTGTGCGTTTGCATATGTGGGCGTTGGCAAAGCAGGAAAACAGCTTAATTACAACTCGCTAATGAAACGGATTCGGAATGCGAGCGTATCCGAGAGAGGGATATTAATAAACACACCCACAGCCGGGAAAATGTGTGTGTTTTTGGACACCTTCACTGTGTGTTATTCATTCCCAAGGAAAAAAGAATAATATGAAATAGGATTTTTAGGGGTAGATTATTAACGGGATAATCAGGGCGGGTTTTCAGGGGCTTCTGGTGTTCAGAGGGCTGCAAACCTCACACAAACACGTTCACATTTCAATATACAACCATCAGCCACATGATTAAAACCACTGCCAGCTGTGCACCCTGTTTGTTCTGACCCGGTTCTATCAAAGCAACATTAACTTAGCCTTGTGTGCTGCAGTATCTCATCTGTGGGAATGGACCAGACTGTCTGCCCTTCACTCCCTTGTCGAAGTAATTCAAACACGAACAAATCTGCAAAAATCACTTGCCTTAGGAATGAGAATGGAACTTTTTTTGCAGATTGTCTCGCTAACGGGAGAGCTGCAAACGCACATCGGCTCACTTCCCGTATCAGTGACACTTTCCCGTTTACATAGTTTCTCTGAGTCTGTTTGCTTCACGTGTCATACATGAAGTTCGTGAGGTCTGTTTTCTCCAATGAATAGATTATTTGTCATTCACGTGAGGTTTCCCATACCTTGAAGTCACGCACTGACACTGTACTGAACTTGCATTACCCTCTAGTTCTCGAAACCCTACAGAGAGCCAAGGCTCTATCACTCAAATGGTCTCCCCTGCAGGTATAATGTCATCATTTGAAACGTTGTAAACATGCATTGCCTCTGGAACCCCTGCAATTATTCTACAAAGCAGGAAAGAACTGTTTTTTCCTTTACCATTCACATCATTTTAAATACATAAAATTAATACAAATTAGTGAGACAGGACCCTGTCTTCGCTCACCGTTCATCATTTCTCTAATCACTTCGGGTCGGTACTGGCCACTGCACACCAGGAACACCCCACAGACTCCACAGAGTTCTGACTAAAACATTATAACCAGTAACGAGGGTGGCCCTCTGATTCTTACCCTGACCATTTCTCCTGCTTCAATGTCAACTTCAAGACCTGACCAGTCACTCACTGCCTGATGTACACCCAGACCCTCAACAGGGTGTGCTGTGACCTGGCGGTGATTTTAATCTAGTGGCTGATGGGTGCATATTGAATGAAACCTTGTATCTCCGTTTTAGTCTTGATTTAGTTGATATGTTTTGAAACCGGTTGCTTCTCTCCACACTGTGTGAAAGTCTGACCTTTGCTTTGTAGTTTGACTTTGTGAAGCTGCTGGACGGGAAGCTGAAGCAGGAGTCTAGGAATCCTGACTTCCCGAAGGTTTCTGCGATGAATGGATTGCTGAACTCTGTCCAGGAGACTGTTTTTATGGAATATCTGGATCTGGGAACATGGCACCTGGCCTTTTACAATGATGGGCGAAAGATGGAACAGGTTCTGGTGCATAGTACAGCAGTGGGTGAGAGCACTCACACATACACACATACACACACAACATTTTCTAAAGTAAATTCTGTGCCTATTTAGTGAAACCAGCCAGCAGCTGCTCTGTGTGTGTCATTGTGTTTGTGTGTGTGTGTGTGTGTTTAGAAATGATGGACGGATGCTCTACTAACTGTAATGGAAACGGAGAATGTGTTGCTGGACACTGTCATTGTTTCACCGGCTTCCTTGGACCGGATTGTTCCAAAGGTACAACAACACACACAGAAACACAATTTGACACAAATACAACACAGACACATACAAAACACAAACAAACCTCAAAAACACAAAAAAATAACAATAAAACACATGGGAAGAACAACAATACACTCAGCACCCGCACTACCACACAGCTATACTCCCCACAACACACACAAATACAATACAAACACATAGTAACACAACACAACAACACACTATCATAATTAGTGGTCGACCATAAGGGTTTTTTAATGGCCGGTGCAGATTTTTAAAGAGCACAGCCACAGATGGCAGATATATAATGCAGATATCATGATGTTTGATTGTTTTTGCAACTGATAAAATACAATTTAGTTAATAATAAATGAGATAAAAAAAATGCTGAACATAAATGAACATTTATTTAGCACTAATATTGTCTGCAATATCTCTGCTGTTTGCACTCTCTGCAGTTTTCTTATTTTTTAATAAAAATCATCAACTAAATTAATGTCCACAGGCAATAAAAAATCTACTTTTTTTAGAAACCTTTGAATGAAAATATAGTCTCAGTGCACTTTACAGCTGCATCGACAAGCAGATAGCAGCATCTTTGGTTCTGAGAAAACAATCATTTGTAAACTTACATAAATAAATAAAAAGACGTTAACAACGTTAGTGTACACAGTAGCAACCAGCCGCATCTCTTAATTATTAGTCTCAATGAACATTTATTCAGCACTAAGGTATTAGCTTCATCACAGAAAAAATATATCTGAGAATAACTAAAATGGTATGTAGTTCATAAAACCTCTATGAATAAAAAATAAAACTTTTAGTGCACAGCATCTCCTTGTTTCTGAGAGAACACAAAAAGTTAGAAATGTGCACATGGTAGCAACAGCTTTATTTTTAATCACAGTCTCAGTTAAGAGCATGAAGTTGTAATGCAGCGAAAAAGTGTTCTTATAAATAGTCACACCCTCACTGAAAGTTCTCACAGCATCTTGTTAACAATTCCAAGCTGGTGTACATGCAGAAATGCACACACACACACACACACACATACACAAGCATGTGCGCAAATGCATACAGAAACTGTATGTAGAAAATGACATAACATTAGTTTCTCCAAAGCGCAGATGGCAAGTCGATAATGTTAACACTAGCTTTCAGACAGTTAACGTAAGACAACAACTTAAATCTTCCGTTAACAAATGCAACCAACTGTAAGTAAAGCTGGCTCTCTTAAAACTGTCAGATCACTCACGTTAGTAGACTGCTGTGTTGAGACTAGTGTTGCCACATGTACTTGTTTTCCTGGGATTGTTAATTTTTTTACTGTCTGTCCCAGAAAATTTATCATCCTTCTCAGGACGACTATTGTCCCAGTTTTTTTGTGAAAACGCACTTCCAATCACATATTCATTCACCTTTAAATAAACATATATTCTGCTGTTGCCGGCACGGTGGCGTAGCAGGTAGTGTCGCAGTCACACAGCTCCAGGGGCCTGGAGGGTCTGGGTTCGATTCCCACTCCGGATGACTGTCTGTGAGGAGTTGGTGTGTTCTCCCCGTGTCCACGTGGGTTTCCTCCGGGTGCTCCGGTTTCCTTCCACAGTCCAAAAACACACGTTGTTAGGTGGATTGGTGACTCAAAAAGTGTCCGTAGGTGTGAGTGAATGTGTGTGTGTCTGTGTTGCCCTGTGAAGGACTGGCGCCCCCTCTAGGGTGTATTCCCGCCTTGTGCCCAATGATTCCAGGTAGGCTCTGGACCCACCGTGACCCTGAATTGGATAAGCGGTTACAGATAATGAATGAATGAATATTCTGCTGTTGCATCAGTGTTCTCTTCCCCCGCACCTACATAAGCATGGGGTGCTGGGCTCTATGTTGCTGTAGCGGACGTATGCTTTTATTTGATTGGCTGTTATGTAGGCTGTGTTCGAAAACCTAGTGAAAACTCACTCCCTACACAGCTAGGGTTAGTCTCCAACCGTCAGTAGTATGACAACCCCCCACCACCCACCGGGTCCTGGTTTTCCACTACTCAGATGTGACAACCCTAGTTGAGATGAGAACAATACATTTTTAAACCCTTTAAGCTTGCTAGCTACTTTAGCTGGTTAAAGGCTTGCAATTCTTAACCCTGCAATTCTCAAATATATATGCCCAGAATCATAGTATTAAGGGGGAGCTCTAACATCCCTCCACAGCAGCCCAGCTGATGGGGCAACTTGTGGCTGTGCCTGTAGGCATTTTTAGATACAACACACTCAACACCTACAGCGACCCTGATAACTACACACAAATACACTCCTACAACACACACAAATACAGTACAAACATACATTCACAATAGAACTTCATACACTATCAAAATACAACACACAATCACACTACACAACTCAGCGTCACACACAGCACACTACTATATATCCACAATAACACACAAGACTACAACACAAAACACCAACACAATGACACATGTAATTTTGTAATTCTTTTTTATGTGTGTGTGTGTGTGTGTGTGTGTGTGTGTGTGTGTGTGTCAGACTCGTGCCCAGTTCTATGCAGTGGTAATGGCGAGTATGAGAAAGGTGTGTGTGTGTGTCGTGTGGGGTGGAAGGGGGCGGAGTGTGAGGTGGAGGATGGACAGTGTATCGATCCGACCTGCTCCAACAACGGAAAGTGTGTGGACGGAACGTGCGTGTGCGCGCCCGCTTTCAAGGGGAACAACTGTGAGGAAGGTGTGTGACTCACACACAAACACATACACACACACACACACACACACATATTTACAGTGTCAAATATTATATTACTGGAGAAATTATTATTTGCTTGCAGTCTCTCGCTCTCTTTCTCTGTCTCATTATCTCTCACTTTCTGTGTGTGTGTCTTTGCTTCTCAGTGGACTGTGTGGACCCATTGTGTTCAGGCCGTGGTGTGTGTGTGCGTGGGGAGTGTGTGTGTTCTGCAGGCTGGGGCGGTGTTGTGTGTGAAGTTCCTCTGCCAGCATGTAAGGAACAGTGTTCCAAACACGGGACATATGAACCTGAAAATGGAGCGTGTGTGTGTGAGGAGGGGTGGACCGGAAAAGATTGCTCCTTGGGTGAGATATACACACACACACACATACACATACTTAGACTGACACTTGACCAATGGGACAAACACAAAACATTTGACCAATGGGACACACACCAGTCTTGTTAAAAAGCATCCTGCAAGTGCACTGGACAACAATAAGCAACACTTCCAGAGCCGTCAGGACCAGTCTGAAACACCCTCAATCAGAGTCAACCAAATTATAACATTCCAAAAAGTCAAAATGCAAAAAGCAGAATGCAGTGCTCTCTGGCCCTAAAACAACAGTACACTGTAGCAGATTACCTGAGCACAATGACTGACCACACACACAGAGCCACACTGAGCAGGTGCAGACTCAGTGCTCACAGCCTGGCCGTACAGACCGGCCGCTACAGACAGACCTGGCTCCCCAGAGATGAAAGAGGGAAGGCGAGAGGAGAAAGACAGAATGGGAGAGAGAAATTAGATGGAGGTTAGACATGAAAGAGAGACGAGAGAAGGGACAGAGATAGGGGAAGAGAGGTGCAGTGTAAGAGAGAGAGAGAGAGAGAGGTGCAGGTCTGTAGAGAAGTGCAGTGATGGAGTGATATTAAAGCTGCTCTCATTTCAGAATGCAGTTACCATCGACTCAGAAACTCACAGAATTCACCTTTTCCACCTTAAAGAGCGTCGCTGAGACACGGCACACGGATGTGATTGATCAGTGATTAGAGGAAATGAGGTCTGTATTGATCGGCGATTATGGGTAATGTAGTCTTAGTTGGAGGAGAAAAAGAAGTCGATTCAGAAACTGATATAAAGAGTTTCTCATCTTCAAACACCAGCTCCATTACAGAGAGAGAGAGAGAGAGAGAGAGAGAAAAGGAGCGAGAGAGAGGGAGGATATTATGCAGATAATAAAATTGTAATATCGTGATTAAATATGATGAATATTTAAACGCCTGGAAGGTTTTCCTTCGCTGTGATTGGTCGAAGGAATGCGCCAGAGGCGTATGACTGGCCGGCGGCAACGAGCAGGAGATTATTATTCGTCTGTTATTATTCATCTATTATTATTCATCTATTATTATTCATTTTTACTCATTAAATCTACGAGCTCATGAATATTAACGAGCCCCGTCCGCAGCGTCCACGGCGATACAGCGACTCTGTCCATATTAATAAACACTGTGTTCTAATTCCTGCTGTCGTTCACACTCGTTTCTCGGTGGCTGTGGTGATAGAGGGACGAGCTGAATGAGAGCGGAGGAGAGACTGCTTTAATGAGCAGGTTTAATGATGCAGAAATGGAGCAATGCCTTAAACTTGAGGAAACACGAAGAACGTCAGAGGCGTTATTTCTGCTCAGAACGTTCTGTTTCTCTTTCATCTCTGTTCTTTTCTGTTTTCTTCTCTCTTTTCTCCTGTGCACCGTTTGTGTGGTGTCCCCTTGTTTTTGGGTCTGCACTTGTTACCAGGTGGAGAACAAACAAAACCAGACCTCGTTGATACTCTGCTTTAAACAGAACCTCCACCTTCAGACCCATGTTCATGAACTGCTGAGCTATGTCACTGTTAAATAATAAACCCACCAACCCACACACCAAGACCCCCCCCAGTCAGTTTTCTCTGTGTGCACTGTCAGAAAACATGGGATAAAGCGAGCCGTTCTGATTCTGCTCCGCTTCTGACATCAAATGCAGAGACCTTTTCTCGTCTGAAGAGGCGAGAAAATGAGAAGAGAAGAGAACCGACTAATAACCAGAGCTTCTGCTTCTTGCTCATCACTGCTATGCTCTTGGGTCAGGGTGAACAGAAAGTGACTCTGTTTTGAACAAGGCTGTTTAGACAGCACACTCTGGGGTTTTGACAAAAGCAGGTAACAGACATTTCATTACAAACGAGAACTGTGTTTCACTGTGGAGAAGGTAAGGGTGAGGGACATATCCACATTAAAATGTTTTCCATTTACACACTGACCAGTAACTGGCACCTCTCTCTCTCTCTCCCTCTCTCTGCAGAAGTGTGTCCGTCACCCTGTAGTGTCCACGGTGTATGTGTAAGTGGACAGTGCCAGTGCGAGGATGGGTGGGCAGGACCTAGCTGTGACAGACAGGCCTGTCATCCAATCTGTGAGGAGCATGGCGAGTGTAAAGACGGAGAGTGTGTTTGTCAGCCCGGCTGGGAGGGAGAACACTGCACCATCGGTACTTTGTGTGTGTGTGTGTGTGTGTGTGTGTGTTTGCTTTTGGCTGGCCACTCTTTGTCGTGTGTCTCTCTCTCTCTCTCTCTCTCTCTCTCTCTCTCTCTTTCTCTCTCTCTCTATCTTTTATAACTCACAGATAACAGACTGAATTAAGTCGAGAGATTGTCGCTGGAACAGAACGCCTCGTCACTGGGGAATAATACACACCACACAGTCCTAAAAGAACACAGAGAACTTTTCTCTTTCTCTCTTGCTCAAACACACACACACACACACACACACACACACACACACACACAAACACACACAGTCTCCTAGGAGATTTATTCAGAAAGCTTTTTTTAAATGCAGCTTTGGTTTGTTCAGTGTCGGTTTTACTCGCCTCTGACTCCAATAGAGTTGCAAAATTATTATTTCTCTCTCTCTCTCTCTCTCTCTCTCTCTCTCTCTCTCTCTTTCTCAGCCTCTCTATTCCCTCGCTCTCTCAGCCTCTCTCCAATAGTCACAAAATTGTTTATTCAAAAGCTTTTCTCTGCATGTCTCCATCTTTTTATTCAGTGATATCATCTAATATGTAACTCTCCCTTTCTCCATCTCTGTCTCTTTCTCTCTCTATCTCTCTATCGCCAGCACATTACCTGGATCTCCTTGATAAAGGTAAGCTTAGTGTAAGTAGCTTAGTCTCAGAAAGCTCTTCAGTATTTTTCCTTTTAACCTTTAACATTTTATTGTGATTCTGTAAATAAATAAGGAGCAACCATCTTCAAGGTTGAATAAACAGATACAGTAAACAACGTATATTTATCCTAGGTTCACTGTTTTTACACTGTTTACGCTCAGTGAAGTGTGTCTGCTAAACAGATCATAGAGATACATCTTTTATTTAAAGAGGGAACACAGTTCTGGTTCTTAATGAAACATCTGTGACCTCCTTTGTTCAAAAGCCCACAAGCCCCACAGCAGCTTTCTCCCCCAGTTTAAACAGCCCGGTTCAGAGCGAACGCATTCAGAGCCTGTTCTTATAATGATAATGAGCAGCTTGCTGTTCACTCCGACCCCGAGCGTACAGCAGTGAGGAGCGAGGAGCAGAAGCTCTAGTTTTTAGCTGCTTTCGTTTGTTTTAGTTCTCTTTCTTCTTCTTTTTTGTTTACTCTTTTATTGCTCAGTGCTCAGTGCTCCGCATTCATTGGGACTGTATTGTTGCATTTAACCTTGTCTTTGTGCTCTCCCATAAAATTGGATCCGGCACTGTGATTGGACAGACTTAGACGAGGGGTGTGGGCTAAAATCTCAGCTCTTGATGTCAGAAGCAGAGCAGAATCAGAGCGGCTCATTTTATCCCATGTTGTCTGACTTAGGCAGCATACAGAAAACTGAATGGGTCTTGTTTAACATTGTGAGGGTTGGTGGGCTCCAGAATAACACATTTGCTTTAAATCAAGTTCTCTCTCTCTCTCTCTCTCTCTCTCTCTCTCTCTCTCTCTCTCTCTCTCTCTCTCTCTCTCTCTCTCTCTCTCTCAGAGGCATGTCCAGGGCTTTGTAATGGCAACGGACGCTGTACTCTAGAGCAGAGCGGATGGCACTGTGTTTGTCAGTCCGGATGGAGTGGTCCTGGGTGCAGCGTTGTCATGGAGACACAGTGTAACGACAGCGCAGATAATGATGGAGGTAAAAAGGGGGTGGACTCACACATACTCAGAGTCTTTAATTACACAAGGGGTGGAGCCTGTGTTTAATAATGAGGGTCATTAATTAGGAGGTGTATAGTGCATATATTACTGAGGGTCCTTAATTAGGCACGAAGGGGATTCACTGATCCTTTGTTCCTCATTTGTTTTCGCTGAGGGAGGACCTTGCCAGAATTACATCAGGGGGCGGGGCATTAATCAAATTGAGGTTGGGGCGGATTACTCTGTGTCATTAATAACACAGTGGGCGGAGCCTGTGTTCAATAACGAATGTCATTTATTAGATCACATTAGAACACAGTGTTTTGCTCAAGATGTGGGGATCACAGTCTGTTAACACACTCACACTGTAGGGATTTATTTTGTTTGTGAGGAACCCAGAGTGGTCCCAGCATCATTTATGATTCAGTTATAAGTTGAAGACATGTTTTATGGTTAGGGATAAGTATAGGATTAGCGTTACTGTTGTTAGGGTTAACACTGGGCTAGATGTAGTTATGGTTCCTGTCAGGATAAGTCCTCAAGTAATGTATGTAAGTCAATGTAATGCCTCCTCAATGCATGGAAACCAACTTGTGTGTGTGTGTTTCTGGGTTATTCTCTCAGAGACTCCAGTTCTCTCCTGAGACGTCAAGCAGTCAAACAGAGATCCTCTCTAATGGAGCAGATCAATGAGAACGCTCTCACACACACACACACGCCACCGCACACACACACGCCACCGTATACACACACACACCCACACACACACACACACACACTCTAATATACTCTCTCTCTCTCTCTCTCTCTCTCTCTCTCTGGATTACTGAGCAGAGGATACAGAAGCGGCTGAGTGATTTTTGCTCTTCTTCTGCAACTCCTCAGGGCGTAGACTTCACACACACACTCTGTAACACAGACATACACGCATACACACACATACATGCGTACTTTAGTGGTTGAATTGTGAACAATGCACTTAAATCTAAGTAGGCTAAAGGAAGACAAATGTGCATCTGTGTGTGTGTGTGTGAGAGAGAGAGTGTGTGTATGCATAAGTGTACTCTCAATAAGGTGACCAAATATTAAATGACCCAGTTGTCCTTACACTGTCAGGGAAACTTAAACTATATTTAAAAAAATGCTTGTGTGTGTGTTACAGATGGTTTAGTGGACTGTATTGATCCCGACTGCTGTGGTCAGCAGGTGTGTGTAAACTCACCGCTCTGTCAGGGGTCACCTGACCCCCGTGACCTCATCCAGCAGAGCTACGCCCCCTTTGGGCCACGCCCCTCGCTGCAGTTCTATGAACGAGTGCGGTTTCTTGTTGAGAGAGACGGCACACATACACTCCCAGGAGATCTGCTTTTCGACAGCAGGTAACACACACAGACAGTCTGGAAGTTTGCCGTTCGACTGCAGATAAAACGCACACACACACACACACACGCACACACACACACACACACTCACACACACACACACACACATACACACACACACAAACACTGCTGAGAGATCTGGCATTCGACAGATGTAACACACACACACACACACACACACACACACACACACACACTGCTGGAAGCTCTGGAGTTCGACAGCAGGGAACACACATAAACACATACACACAGACAAAAACACTGCTGGGAGATCTGCCTTTTGACAGCAGGTAACACACGCATATACACACACACACACACACACACACATGCGTGCACACACACACACACACACACACACACACATACATGCTGCCATAAGTGTAGTGTAGACAATGTAGTGCTTATGTTTTCTTGACATCATGGGGACACTGGTATGTATTTTTTAAATTCTCTCTCTTTCTCCCTACCCAGTCGTGTGTGTGTGATCCGGGGGCAGGTTTTATCGTCTGATGGAACTCCGCTGGTTGGTGTGAACGTCACTTTTCAGCAGCATCCAGAGTATGGATACACACTCAGCCGACAGGACGGCAGGTAACGCACACACACACACGCACGCACGCACCCACGTACACACACACACACACACACACACACACACACACACACACACACAGAATATGTTTCTCATAATTAATTTTAAATTAATGTTTTCCCCACTTTAGTTTTGACCTCCTGGCAGTAGGGGGCGTGTCCGTGACTCTACTGTTCCAAAGAGCGCCTTTCCTCCCTCAGACTCACACTCTCTGGTTGCCCTGGAATCAGTTTGTCGTTCTGGGTGGAGTCGTCATGTCACGCTCTGAGCCCCGCCCTCCTGTCTGTGAAGAGAAGAATCTGATTGGTCCAAATCCTACTGTTCTCCCCGCTCCTCTCACACGATTTGCTGGAAACTGTGAAGAAAGAGGGCCTGTCATACCTGAGCTACAGGTGAATGCCCGCCCTCATTAAGTAGATACTTAAATCAAGCAAAGATATTTGGACAGTATAGTAAAATGGTTTATTTTTATATCAGCCAAAACATTAAAACTACCTCCTTGTTTCTACAGTCACTGTGCTTTCTCTCAGCTCCACTGACAACAACTGTCATTTTGTAGTTCTACAATTACAGATTGTAGTCCATCTACATGTAGTCCATAATGGATCATTCTCACCACTGCAGTGACATTGATATGACATTGGTGTGTTAGTGTGTGTTGTGCTGGCATGATTGGATCAGACATAGCAGTGCTACTGGAGTTTTTAAACCCCTCTCTCTCTCTCTCTTTCTTTCTTTCCCTCTCTCTCTCTCTGCAGGCTGTTCAGGAGGAGATTGACATGGCTGGGAGTTTTTTGAAGCTCAGCTATCTGTCCACTCGTTCACCGGGTTATCGCTCCCTCCTCCGTGTGGTCCTCACTCACTCTGTTCTTCCACTGGGTTTGGCAAAGGTCCACGTCTCGGTCAGTGTGGAGGGGACACAGGTCACAAAGTGGTTTCCTGCTTCTCCGAACCTCATTTACATTTTTTCCTGGAACAAAACGGACGTTTATGGACGACAGGTCACAGGCCTCGTCCCAGCACTGGGTCAGTGACCACTGCGTAAAAATAATATTCTTATTAGACGTCAAAAACTCATAAAAAGTGTAGGAGTTTCATTGTAGTCCACCTTAAATGGTACAGTGTTCATATTTCAGGGCTTGCTTTTAAATTAAATGTTGTAGAGCGTAAATTCAGTCCACCTTAAATATGCGGTAGCTACGTTGTTGTGACTCTGGTCCATCATAAATGGTGCAGCTGTTTAATTCGGATGCCTTTGAGGCACCTTAAATGGTGCTGCAGTAGCCTTATAGTGCATCAGGTCCACCTTAAGTAGTGCAGCTGTTGCACTGTGGTGCATGCAAGGCCTACCGACAAATGTGTGTGTGTGTGTGCGCGCTGGTTTGTTTCATTTAGCTGTGAGTAATGTACCGCTCTGTGCACAGTTGGAGATGATGCTCTCAAGCTGCATTATAATTCCACACACACTCACTGTTGTCTGCAAGCCCATTACACACACACACACACACACACACACACACATACACACACACACACACACACACTCACATACCGCAGTAAGCATTGATAAGCAGAGGCTTTAATTTATGCAGTTATCTTTTAGCTCTATTGGGACTATCTTTTAACACTCTCTCACTCTAACTTTCTCTCTCTCTCTCTCTCTCTCTCTCTCTCTCTCTCTCTCTCTCGTCCATTGAGAGTAGTAGTGTGATCCATCAAAAGCATGTGTTTGTTCTTGTATTTATGATGTTCAGGATAAATTATTCTCATTTCATAATTTACTACAAAACCTGAGACAAATTGTGTGTGTGTGTGTATGGAGGTATATTTGGAGCAGAACACCTGAGCACCTGTGACAGTGGAATTTGTAGTTGTAGAAAATAGTCACGCATGTGTATCAGTAAATTTGAAGTCCAGTCCCACAAAATACAACTTCACAGTTACACCTTCACAAATCCTTTTTTGCAGATGCACGAATCCAATTCTACACACAAGTATAAAAATATCATACACTCACAGTTTTGCTCCAGTTGCAGCAGGAAATATGGTACAAAACACATTCACACTCTCATATAAAACACACACAAATGTTGTATACTGGCAATGTGAGTTACACACCTGTATTCTTTTTTTGGGATTTTTTGGGGGATATTTTGTACTATTCAATGATTACAACTGCTCGAATCTGCGGCTACAAGTCTCAAATGCTGTCTTTTTCTCTCACACATGACAGCTTCTGCACGCTCTATATATCATTCCGCACAAAATATATCAGTCAGTGTGTTGCAAACCTACTTTGTGCGTCTGTACAGCCAGGGGCGGGCACTGTTCAGAGATCAAAGAACCCTTCTGACCAAGCAGAGGACTCATTAGGCATGTGTTGAATGCTATTGGTTGAGGTTTCCTGGTTCTGTGACTGAGCGTCTCTTATGAAAAGCCTTGTCCACAAAATAAACATGGAGGACATATTCACGGCTGCAACTGTAGCAAAACTGTGAGTGTATATTTTTGTACTTGTGTGTAGAATTGTGTTTGTGTACCTGCAATAAAGGGTTTGTGAAGGTGTAACAGAGAGAGAGAGCGAGAAAGAGAACTCTTCTGGAGTCCTGTTTACAGAGGAGATAAACATGTGGATAACAGCAAAATGTCTTTGCGTTTGTTTGTATGTGTGTGTGTGTACAGTTTCAGTGGGGTTTGAATATGAGTCGTGTCCAGACTTCATCATATGGCAGAAGAGGGCAGTAGAGCTTCAGGGATTCGAACTAATCCCCTCCAACCTGGGAGGGTGGTCTCTAAACAAACACCATACACTTAACCTGGAGAGTGGTGAGTAAACAAAAACCCTTACTACAAACAAACACACAGCACTTAAGTACGGTTTACTCAACATGGTGTAATTAAACAAGAACACGCACACAAAAAACAAACACATAAAAAGAATAAATGGGAGAAAGGTGAGTAAACAAAAACACACCCACCAAAAGCAAACACCGTGGACCCAAACAAACATACACACTCTAACCTCAACCAGGAGAGCGGTGTACTTACAGAAACACACAAACAAACACTAAACACTCAACCTGCACAGCAATGAGTAAACGAAAACACACAGATAAGAAACAAGCACCATACGCCCACACAAATAACCGTTATGCACACAACCTGAGTGTAGTGAGTAAACAGAATAAAACATATAAACACGTTGAGTTTGTGGAAGCTGTAATTGTAAGGTAAACATATTACGTAGTGTTACTTTAAACAAACAAACACACACACTCACTCTGGAAACTCACAGCGCCACCTGCTCCTCCATCCTCCACTGTTACGGTGTCTCTGAATGTTGTGGAGTTTCTGAATGTGTGATTTTCCCCTCTGCAGGAATCCTCCACAAAGGCGACGGAGAGAATGTGTTTATTTCCCAGCAGCCCCCTCTCATCTCCACGATGATGGGGACAGGGGTGGTGCGTCCCATTGCGTGTCCGAGCTGTAACGGTCCAGCGGCGACCCAGAAACTCTATGCGCCGGTGGCATTAGCGTCTGGACCGGACGGCAGCATTTATGTCGGAGATTTTAACTTCATTCGGAAAATTTTGCCCAACGGATTCAGCGCCAGCGTCTTGGAGCTCAGGTCTGTCCCCTTTAACCTCTTCAGGCCCAGGAACTCTCTCTCTCTCTCTCTCTCTACACCCCTTCCTCCATCATATACATGTCAGTGCCTCCCTCTCCAGGTGCTTTACATTAGGACCATGCTGACTTGTAATGAGCCTGACGGAGTGACAGCCGTGACCTGGCCTCAGTCCATGTGGCGCAGGGTTGGCTCTGAGCTCCACCTCTTCTCGGGGCACAGCCTGCAGCGAGGCTTTAATGAGCTCTCTTCGACCAGCCCCCGGGGCTAGGGCCAAAAAGAAACAAAGATTGTATATTCAGCTCTGTAACTGAGATATAAATCCCTGAGTCTCTTTCTCTCTCTTTCTTTCTTTCTTTCTCAAGGTGTACGCTCTGTCCTTTCTCTCTTCCCTCACTCTCTCACTTTCTCTCTTTTTATGACCTCTTTTTCTGTTCACTCTGTCTCTCTCCCTCTGAATATTTTTCAAATCAAGGAAGCTTTATTGGCATAACCATTTAAGACACAATGTTGCCTGCATAAAAAAGTATCAATAGTAATATATTGTAATTCATAAATGAATAAAGGGGCAGGATGGTGGCGCAGCAGGTAGTGTCCCAGTCACACAGCTCCAGGGTCCTGGGGTTGTGGATTCGAAACCTGCTTCAGGCGACTGTCTGTGAGGAGTGTGGTATGTTCTCCCAGTGTCCATGTAGGTTTCCTCCGGGTTACTCTGGTTGGTAGGTGGAAATTAGAGTGTAAATTAAAGACTGTTAAAGAAAGAAATATTTTACTGTGTGTAATGAAGAGCTGAGGGACATAATATCACTCTCTCTCCCTCTCTTTCTCTCTCTCTCTCTCTGTGTCTGTCTGTTTTCTCCTGCTCATCCCCTCACTGTCTGCCCTGACGATTCTCCAGAAACAGAGACATTAGACATAGGTATGTCTCACACACATGCAAATACACAAAAATAAGCATTATGGATTGATGGGTAGAGGTTTAAATTTTCATAGTAGTTTTTTGCCCCCCCACCTCCCTCTCACTGTTGATGTCTGGGCTATGGGGAGGTCAGTCTATTTTTCAGAGAATCACTAGCAGCTCCTTTCCTCGGTTTTCCTCTTGTGTGTCTGTTTTCTTTTTGTGCTGTGTGATTCTTTTACAGCTCCACATCCTTACAGACCCACAATGCTGGGTTCTCTCTCTTTCTCTTTCTCTTTCTCTCAGTTCCAGTTCTGCTCATAAGTATTATCTGGCTGTGGACCCGATCAGTGAGAGCGTGTATGTGTCGGACGGCAGCAGCCGCCGGATCCTGAGGCTGAAGAGTGTGACGGATCCGAGGGATGTGAGTCGGAACGCTGAGGTTTTCGCCGGAAACGGAGAACAGTGCACTCCATTCCATCCTAGTCAGTGTGGAGATGGAGGGAAAGCCACAGACGCCTCGCTAATAAACCCACGAGGTGAAGAGCACAGTCACAAACACACACACACACACACACACACACACACACAAATACAGACTCAAACCCCCACACACATATCCATTTACAGTTGAGTCATAGCACTAGAAGGTGCATGGCGCATAAGGTTTGTGTCTCTCCTAGGTTCCATCTTAAACAGCAGCTCACACATCTCTTTACTAAGTCACACACTCTCCTCAATTCCACCTTAAACCTTCGCTCACACACTCTTCTTAGTAAAATCTCAGCTTCCTCCCACAGTCCAAACACATTTTTTTTTTAGGTGGAGGGACTGATCCACCTGTGAAACTATCCCCAGGTGTGAGTGTGTGTGTTAGTGACTGGATGAATGTGTGTGTGTGTGTGTTGGTGTGTGTGTTAATGACTGGATGAATGTGTGTGTGTGTGTGCGTGTGTGTGTGTGTGTGTGAAACTGTCCAGACGTGCGTTGATTTCAGCCCTTGATTTCAGGTGGTCTCCTGTAAAGAATAAATGAATGAATGAATGTACATTGTGTGTTTGAACTCAGGGTTTTAACTGCTGCAAGAGGTTCCTCTTGTTTGAACTGGAGTTCTGAGGGAAGTGGATGAAAGTATTTCTTCATGTGTGAGTTTGCGGAACTGTGTTCCACTGTTCACCCTGAGGCTCCGACTCTGTTTGGAAGCGGCGTCTTAACACCTCGCAGCAGAAATCAGAGATTCATGATGATGGAGGAAAATGCAGGGAGGTGGAAAAGTGCAAAAGTCTTCTTTCTTTCTTTTTCTTTTTGTTCTTTTTTCTTGTACTTTTTATCTTTTCTTTTTTTTTTACCTGAGCCACAGAGGAGGTAGTGGAAGGGTGTCCAATTTACACCTGTCCTTCAAGGTCTTTATGGCATATGGTGTGTGAGTGAGTGTGTGTGTGTGTGTATAACACCTCCTGATCAATGTTTCTATCCCTTTCTAATGCTGATGTGAAGCCGAACCCTACAGGTTGTTGTTTCTCTGCCTGGGAATGTGGCTCGCCACACCCAGGTTCCACCCCACCTCCAGGCTGATCACCACTCAGCACCAAACACTACTAGAGCGGATGAGAGGCTACCAATATTTTCAATCGCCCAGGGATTTTTTGTAGGGTCTATCCTGCTTAGCAACAGTTACTATAAAAGTTTTACTATTGTTTGTGTTGGTATCAACGTCAATAACTGCTTTTTGAATTACTGTTTGTTTATATAGGTATCAGTGGGTCACTGCATTTTTGTTTCACTATAAATAACTTACATTTTTTGTTTGTTTATTTGTTTATCTGTGTAGGTATTGCAGTTGATAAATACGGCTCTGTTTACTTTGTGGATGGAACGACGGTCAGGAAAATCGAGAAAGGCATCATCTCTACGGTGATGGGTTCAAATGGACTCACATCGTCTCAGCCAATCAGCTGCGAGACACATATGGATGTCAGCCAGGTCAGTGACATTCACACTGCAAGAGTAAACAACCGGAAAAGTATCTGTGACTTAGAGACAGTCTCTGAAGAGAAGAGGCGTTGTCAGATATCTCATCCTCACTTAATAAAATATGTACTAACTTTCAGAGTCTTTTTTCCAGGGATTAGATCTATGTTGAAGAAACAGACCTGTAAAAAAAATATACAATACAACATGCATATATACAATAATATGTACTATATGTAATATACTATGCTTTATACAATGTATAATATATACTCTACTAAAATTAGTGCAAAATGTAAGGAAATTTGTATTTGGTAGATTATTTCTTTGTTGTAACAATGCTTATTGGCAAAAAATCTTATATCGTTGGAAAGTCTCTTAATTTCCCTTTTAAATGGTGCCACATTTGTAAGGAACATGCATTTGTGGGATGAGCAGTAGAGCTGAGTATGTTGGTTGTGCCCATGAAAAATTATCCAATACCAAACAGCTTATTCTGTGTGATGGTGTGGGGCGGCATCTCCCTCACTGGAAAAAAGAGGCTTGTCATCATTGGAAAAAGTATCAGTGCACAGAAATATTGAGATAAAATCCTGCAACCAGTGGCAAAAAGTTAATAAATTGTTAAATTTCACATATGTCTTGTTTCTTTAAACTTCATTCATCCAGTCCACCAAACACCAAATGAGTCAATAGCGGAATAAACTGTTTGGCATTGGCAGAGAGGATTTGGCTCATTTTTCATTAGCGCAATTCTACTGCTCATCCTACAAATGCATGTTACTTACAAATGTGGCATCATTTAAAAGGGAAATTAACAGGCTTTCTAACAGTATAAGATTTATTGCCAAGAAGCATTGTTGCAACAAAGAAATAATCTACCAAACACACATTTCCTTACTTTTTGTGCTATATTTATATACACTATATACTATTAAATACTGTATGATACACTATATAATATAGTGTACACTATACAATATCTACTTAACTGTATGCTGTAATATATACCTTAATATTTATTATATATATAATGCTATACACTATACTGAAATATGTTATACTACACACTATGTATCGTATATACTATGCTTACTATACACCACACATTATGTATAGTATAGAGTATAAACTGATGTGCTGCAATTTCTCATTAGTTTGAACACAACTGACACAGCTTTACTGCTCTACATTTTTTACAGTGGGAAAGACTGGAGGGCACAGTCCTCAACTATAAATGGAACACGCACAAAGAGAGAGTGAGAGAGAAAGAGTGAAAGAGAGAGAGTTGTTCACACCCTCAAAAGTTCATAAAATGCTGATTCTCCATCTTTTATTCCATAGCCTACAGCATCCATACACTTCTACACTCTCTCTTTCTCTCTCTCTCTCTCTCTCTCTCTCTCTCTCTCTCTCTCTCTCTCTCCTCTCTCTCTCTCATTCTTCCTTCCTAAAGTTTTGTTTTCTGTCTTTTGTTTCTATTTTCTCCCTTGCAATTTCTTTATTTTTCACCTTTTGCTGTCTCTCTTTATTTGTTGCGCTTGTTATTTCCCCACTATTTTCTCTCTCTCACACACTCTTTTTCTCACCTCTCTTCTTCTGTCTCTTCTATTCTATGGGACTTAACCTTACAATAACTTCAAGCCATGCCTTCACCTTAAAATATGGTGTGATACACTGTGGTTACATACACACAATGAGATATATACCTGCTTTTCTCTCTCTCTCTCTCTCGCTCTCATGCTCTCTCTCTTTCTCTCAATTTCTATTTCTTTCTCTCACTCTCTCTCTCACTCAAAGACACACACACACACTCTGAGTATGTGTGGAAAAAGAATCACAGTGGGTTAGAGTGACAGAGCCACAGGGCACTGGTTTAAAAGGGAGAGTTCATTTGCATAATCCTCAGCATGCTGAGATATTGCACACTTCATTCTGAATTCTCTCTCTCTCTCTCTCTCTATCTCACTGTTTCTCTCTCTCTCTCTCTCTCTCTCTCTCTCTCTCTCTCTCTCTCACTCAGACACACACACACACACACACACACATGGATGTGAGTTGTGACTAAAATAGATCTGTACTTCCTTTTTTTTGTGAAATTTAGAGGGGAAAAACAAAGTTAATAAACAGGATAAATTAAATGAATTAAAGAACACATCATCTGTCCTCTTCAGAACTGACCCTTCAGATAAACAAAACCGTGGATAATGCAATATTTAGGAAAGTGTACGACTTTAAAGGTTCTATTAAATTGTTAATGTAGGTGCAGGTTAACCTCTTCCCTCAAGAATTTTCACCGGTGTCGTGTGTGTTTTATCAGTAATGACCACAGTAAACCAAGACCAGGCAATCTTAGATGTTAATTTTGTTGGAGTCTGAAATATTTTGAACAACAGGACACATGAACAGGCATATAATGACCATATCGTCTGTGTTTATCATTCTTCTGATTAAACACAACAGGGGTCAGCTCTGACTGCTCCACACTCTGCTAACCTCTCAGACACACTCCAAAACAAGCGCAGCGCCCCCAACAGGAAAGAAAGATTGTGTGTCAATGATGGGAGACGTAGAGCACACAGACAGCTCTGATTCTGCTCTAATTTACTTCACTCTGTGCAGCATGAATGTGCACACACCAGGATTCCTTTATTTAGCCAAATTAACCAGCGCTTGGGTCTTTGTTTTTAACTAAATCTAAACATAAGACATATCAAGAAAGACAAGTTTCTTTAATGCTAGCCAATTTTTCTTTTCTGTTGCTTAGTAGTCACTCTCTCGCACTTTCTTCCCCCGCCCCTCACTCTCTCTCTCTCTCTCTCTCTCTCTCTCTCTCTCTCTCTCTCTCTCTCTCTCTCTCTTTCTCACCCTTCATTTCTCTCTTGATAGTGTCACTTTGAGCGCAGTACTTTGACAGAACGAAATTGCTTCTTGAAAGGGAATATCTGCATTAGTATTCGTTTTCTCACTCTCCTATATTCTCTCTCTCTCTCTCACCCTCTCACACAATCACTCGCTCTCTCTCTCTGAAGTGTTGGCACTCTTTTAAACATGTTCATGCTTTTGATGAAAAGCCTTTTCATTGAAGTGTGTGTGTGTGTGTGGTGGTCCTCAGGTGCGTCTTGAGTGGCCAACTGACCTGGCCATGAGTCCTCTGGATAACTCACTCTTTGTGCTGGACACTAACCTGGTGCTGCAGGTGAGTGAGGCGGGGCTTGTGCATGTGGTCGCCGGGCGACCGGTCCACTGCCCACTTCCTGTCCCAGAGACGCCGACCACCGGCCCAACGTCCACTCGCTCACCACTGGAGGGAGCCAAAGCCATCACCGTCAGTCACCAGGGGGCACTGTACATCGCTCAGACGGACGACAGGAAGGTCAGCCGCATCCTGGAGGTCAGCAGCAACGGTGACCTCTCTGTCGTAGCCGGGGCAACCAGCGAATGCGACTGCAAAATCGACCCCGACTGTGACTGCTTCTCAGGTGGGTTTCACACAGAGCAGGATAAGAAATGAGAGAGAGAGAGAGAGAGAGAGAGAGAGAGAGAGAGAGAGAGTTAGTGAAGGTGCTGCTGGCCCTCTGTATCACTGCTCTCAGGGATGTAGCCACTCTCTCTTGCTGTGCCCTGAGCTCATTTGTCCCAGTGTGGATTATGATGTGGCTTGGTGAAGTTTTCCTCATTGATAAATTGTTGATCTTCGTTAAACTTTTTTGATTAACCCCCCTCCTGATTGAGACCCCCTCCTCATTTCTATGCACTATTAATTTTTGTTCATATTTTTTTGCTTTGGCAACAATGTATCTCACTACATTCATGCCAGTAAAGCCCCACTGAACTGAACTAAGAGAGAGAGACAGAGAGAGAAAGACAGAGCGAGAATGGGAAAAGGGAAGAGGCAAGACCTCACTTTCTGTGTGTGTGTGTGTGTGTGTGTGTGTGTGTGTGTGTGTGTGTGTATGTGTGTGTTTGTTGAACTGTTTCTGAACAGACACAGCCTGCGGCAAACAGAGCTTTTATTCTCAGAGTTTGCAGAAAAGATCAGCAAAGAAAAAAGATTGGAATCAAGTAGAAGAAAAGTTGCTTAAACACACATACACACACACACACACACACACACGCACACACACAGAGAGAGAGAGAGAGGGAGAAAATGAGGTCACCTCTTTAGTTATTTTTTCTTCTCATTTCTTTCATTTCTTCTATATTTTTTATTCTCTCTCTCTCTCTCTCTCTCTCTCTCTCTCTCTCTCTCTCTCTCTCTCTCTCTCTCTCTCTCTCTCTCTCTCTCTCTCTCCAGGTGATGGAGGTTATGCGCGGGACGCTAAGCTGAAGTCTCCGTGCTCTTTGGCCATGTGTCCGAATGGGACGTTGTTTGTAGCGGATCTGGGGAATGTGCGAGTGCGTTCTCTGGTTGCTCAGAAACCGAGGCCGACGGCCGACCTCCTCTACGAGGTCACCTCGGTGACGCAGCGAGAGGTTTACCTGTTTGCACCAAACGGAAC
>NC_089801.1:38775924-39005924 GCF_029633855.1 Hoplias malabaricus | reverse complement strand
CAGTACTGCAGTGAAATCTGGGGCCTTTAGTCATTAACAGATCACCAAATTTGGGACAAAACACCAACAGAATTCTGAAAACACTACACACTGCACTGATGTCTCGCAAATGTGAAAACAAACTGGCCAATTGTCTAATGAAAACTATAGAAATTTAACAAAATGCAGAAAATTTACCATAAACTGGCCACTGAAACAGGGAGGCACAGAAAGAGCCGACTCTCTGGAGATGGCAGGACTCCCACTGCCAATACTGAGAATTACATCATCCTTTCGTCAGGAATGTACAGCAACATCAGAGACGGCTCTGCACAGATTTATCACCAAAATCCCCAATGCTGCTTCACACTGACTGACATAAATATATTACTGAGAGAAAGAGAGGAAATGCTAGATTTAGCGGCAATGTTTAAACAGAACTGCCACAAGACCGGCTCTGACACATCCCTGCTCCAGCACTCGCTTTAAAAACGTTTACTTCCTTTACTGTTTTCTTAAAATTTTTATTATCATAACTTTATATGTTCTTTTTTCCAAATACATGTACTATCACGTTTCTTTAATCCTCTATGGGCTACGGTTGATTTCCATGTGAAAGAGACTGTTAACCTGCTCAGCTTTGGCAACACAGGCCTTTAACTTGTCCTGCCATTACAGCACATCTGAGTCAGAGTAGAGAGGGAGCGAGAACAGAGAGAAGAGAGAGTGAACAGAGTGTAGTAGAGACAGAGAGTGGTAGAATGTTTGAATTCAGCACCAAAGCCAGTGATTAATGGGTAGAGTCAGGACAGAGTCAGTGAAAACAGCCAAGAAAAGTGTCCAATGCATCTGGTGTCACACTAAACACAGACATTAAATGCAAGCAGCATTTTCCTGCATGCCATTCCCTGAAAATATAACATGAAAATCACTCATCCAGCTCCACTGCACTATAACACTTTATTTAAGGCTCTGAGCTCTTTCTGGGGTCTCTTTTATCTCGACTCACCCACAGACGCATATAAACTGCAGTGCTGTTTGGCCTAAAACGACTTGGTTGCCCAGAGAGTAGAGGGTGTGTCAGCGAGGCCCTGTGTACAGGCCTTAGACAGAGCTGTACTTCCTCACTGAGGGCACTAAATATAATCAGATCACAGCAGCATACGTCAACTAAAATTGTTATAAAAATCTCTGCTTTTAAAAACGAAGAACTTCCTCCTCCTTCTCAGAGAGAATAAAGAGAGCTGTATTCTCTCAGGGCTTTTTGATTGGTGTTATCCTTTGATAGAACAGGTGTGTGTCCACGTGTGCCATAGGCTGAGGGACAGTGAGAGACCCCACAGTTTCAGCAACATAACTATTATTATTACTACTATTATTTTCATTATTATTGGTATTAGCACTTTCCCTTTATTTAGTATGCCATTACAATAAAGCACATTTTAGTGTGTGTGTGTGTGTGTGCGTGTGTGTGTGTGTTACGGTAACAAAGACAAATGTCCTGCATCTTTCTCTTTCTATTTCTATCTTTCTCTTTCTCACTATTCTCTTTCTTTTTGGATTTCTTGTTTTCATTTTTCACTTTTTATTCTTTTTCCTACTCTTTTTTCCCCATCTGTCACCCTCCCCCTTTTTATTTCTGTCCTACTATGTCACCCACTTTCCTCTTGCCCTTTCTTGCTCTCTCTCTCTCTCTCTCTCTCTCTCTGGTGATGTTTTTTAAAAAGCTAGGTTAAGACTCGGTAATTCTACACTGTGTAGATGATGATGAAAAATTTAAAAATGCAAAATTCTTCACCTGAGCTAGTGTTTGATTGTAAGCCACACCCAGACTCATTGAACTTTTTTTTTTGTTTGTTTGTTTGTTTTTTTGCTTGTTATCTTCTCAGGTCATGATCACTGCATTTTGATTGGTCTTAATGTTTGAAGACCCAGAATAATAAAGTTGTTGATACATTTTTAATTCTCCCCAGTCTGTTCAGTTACTGCTGCACAGCCAGAGGCGGTACCTGTTTGAGTTTGACCAGACGGATTTCCTGATGTCCGTCACGTTTCCAAGCATGGTGAAGCACGTGGTGCAGACCTCTGTGTGCGTGGGCCACTACCGGAACACATACACGCCGCCGGATGCCGCAGCTCACGCGACAGTACAGGACTTCAGTGCAGACGGCCGGCTGCTGCAAACGCTGCACCTCGGCTCGGGCAGACGCGTCCT
The DNA here is from genome assembly GCF_029633855.1 of Hoplias malabaricus. Classification (NCBI taxonomy): domain Eukaryota; kingdom Metazoa; phylum Chordata; class Actinopteri; order Characiformes; family Erythrinidae; genus Hoplias; species Hoplias malabaricus. Next base: position 39,003,730 of record NC_089801.1, on the reverse strand, counting down.
GTACAAGTACGTCCGGACGTCCCGTCTCACTGAGGTCCTCTACGACTCCACTATGATCAGTCTCACCTACGATGACTCGACCGGCGCTGTCAAAACCATACACCTCACACAGGAAGGCTTTGTCTCCACCATACGATACAGACAGACCGGTGAGAAAACGCACACACACTCATTCTAAACCTAACTTTAAAACATGTTTTCACCTGAAAATATAAGGATTAGCTGGTGGGCCCAACAAGGAGACAAGTGCCCACAATGTTAGTATATAAACCATACACACAACACCACAATGTGACATACTCCTGGTACACACGTCTTAAGGACGTCTTCACCTTAAAATGTAATGATCACAAGCCCCTTAGTTCTAAGTCTGAATAGAGACACCCCATGACTGCACTTATTTAACCTCTCTCCCACTTTTCCCTCCTCCTGTCTGAAGGTCCTCTGGTTGGCCGTCAGATCTACCGCTTCAGTGAGGAGGGTCTGGTGAACGCCCGCTTCGACTACAGCTACAATAATTTCCGGATCACCAGCATGCAGGCCATGATAAACGAGACCCCGCTGCCCATTGACCTCTACCGCTATGTGGACGTGTCCGGACGCGTGGAGCAGTTTGGGAAATTCAGCGTCATCAGCTATGACCTCAACCAGGTCATCACCACCCATGCCATGAAGCACAGCAAGATCTTCAACCCCAATGGCCAGGTGGTGGAGGTGCAGTATGAGATCCTGAAGGCCATCGCGTTCTGGATGACGCTGCAGTATGACAGCCTGGGACGTGTCTCCAGCTGCGACGTCCGCATTGGCGTCGATGGGAATATCACTCGCCGCTCGTACGAGTACGACGCAGATGGCCAGCTTCAGTCTGTGGCCGTGGACGACAGGCCACAGTGGCGCTACAGCTATGACCTCAACGGGAACATTAACCTGCTGAGTCATGGAAACAGTGCCAGGTTAACGCCGTTGAGATATGACCTGCGCGACAGGATCACGAGGCTCGGTGAGATCCAGTACCGGACAGACGACGATGGGTTCCTGCTCGCTCGTGGCAGCGTGGTCTTCGACTACAATTCCAATGGCCTCCTGGCGGGGGCGTTAGACCGGGACACAGGGAAGCGCATCTGGTATCGCTACGATGGTCTCGGGAGACGGGTTTCCAGCCGGACCAGCGATGGCACAGTCCTGCAGTTCTTCTACGCTGACTTAACTGAGCCCACTCGAGTCACCCACCTGTACAACCACAGCGCTTCGGAAATCACCTCACTGTACTACGACCTGCAGGGTCACCTGATTGCCATGGAGATGAGCAGTGGGCAGGAGTTCTACGTCGCCTGCGATGCCGCAGGGACGCCACTCGCCATCTTCAGCAGCCGAGGGCAGGTGGTCAAAGAGCTTCGCTACACGCCATACGGAGACGTCTACAGGGACTCCAACCCCTCCTTTCAGCTGCCGTTCGGGTTCCAGGGCGGGCTGTATGACCCCCTCACACGCCTAGTGCACCTCGGGCGCCGGGACTACGATGTGGTGGCTGGGCGATGGACCACACCCAATCACGAGCTGTGGACAGAGGTCAGCTCTGACCCCAAACCCTTCAACCTTTATGCCTTCAAGAATAACTACCCCCTTGGAGCCCTGCAGGATGTCACCAAGTTCACAGCAGGTGAGAGAGGTCTCAGTTGTCCACAGTTGATGAGTGACTGGGTGAGTGTGTGAAACTGTCGACAGGTGTGAGCGTATGAGTGACTGAATTAGAGTGTCCGACTGTATTTGCATTCCTGCTTTGCACCTAGTCATTCTGAGTAGGCTCTGAACCCACAGTGACCAGGATGAAGTGGTTACAGAAGATGAATAAATTAAATATTTAATGAATGTGAAAATGTATAATCCTAGCATCTGATTCTCTTACTTTGTGTGTGTTTAAACAAGCAACAAACTGAACCAGGATAAAACTGTGGGACAAAAGGTATTTTTAAAAGTTGAGAAGGTGAGGGGACATGTCCACCCACGTGGACACAAGAGTAAACTGCTCTGTCCAGCAGCAGCAGGTGACTTGATGTTTGTTTATCTGATACAAACTAAACGTGTCTCGTCCTCTAAAGACCTTCCACTTATGAGGACAGGAGTTTTGGTTCTTGAAGATAGATGAGAAGTGAGAAGAGAGAAGCAGCTCATCAAGAAACTGATAAACTAGAAGTGAGACACTGGTACATTTTGGAAGGTCTCTCACTGGACATTGTTAACAAACTGCTCGGGGTGATTTGAGCTCTGGGTAAATATGATTATACAATGTGTACTTTCTGTTTCTATCTGTGAAAATGTGGTTTTATGGTCTTTGCAGTTGTGCTTTTGCATTTAGCACTTTTGTGTCAGTGTTCACACACACATACAGCCACCCCAGTGCTCAGAGAACCGTTGGGGGATAGGGGCCTAGCTCAAGGGCAACTCAGCTGTTGATGTTGAGGGAGGAGACAGTGCTGTTTCTTCACTTACCCCGCCCACATTTTTTATTACTATTGATGGTCAAGTCTAGTCCCAATCCCACTTGCCCAAACTTTATGCCCCCAATAGTTAAATGATAAATATTACTGGTAAAAGAGCAGGCAAGAGTAGTTTTGCCGGACCAGTTTGTCATACAGGGGTCCCCTGGCATTTCAGCAATGGCAAGGTGGGGTCCAAAATACACTCCCTGTGTATTAGAGCCCCTAGTGAAGCTTTGGTGCTTAATATCAGTGTTTTTGTTTAATGTATTTGTTCTGCAGACATCAGCAGCTGGCTGCAACTCTTCGGCTTCCAGCTCCAGAACGTGGTTCCGGGGTTCCCCAAGATCCCGACGGAGAACACAGAGCAGACGTATGAGATGATGAATGTCCAGAGCCGGACACACAGCTGGGACCCCAGCAAGGTGAGACACGTGGCCGTTTTCATTTATAGAAGTATGACCAAAGAGTCAAATGATACTTGACTTTGTCAGTCCCTGTAACTGGACCTCAGAACATGGTCATCATGAGTGTCCTCTATATGTCCAAAATTCTGTAGACTCCTCAAATAATGAGAGGGTATTGTTGGTGAAAAACAAGTACAACACTCGTCCTGCTCTTTATGTCTCTCTCTCTTTTTCTGACCCTTTTCTGTGTCTGTGTCTCTCACTCTTTCTCTTTTTCTTTCTCTCTTTCTTTTGCTCTGCCGATCCCCCCCACTCTCTCTCTCTCATTGTTTCTCTCTTTCTCTTTCTCTTTCTCTCTTTCTCTTTCTCTTTCTCGCTGTCTATCTCTCTCTTTCCACTCTCGCTTATGTTCCTTTCACACCCTCTCTTACCCACTTTGAATCTCTCTCTCTATCTCTGTCTCTCTCTCTCCAGGTAGTGCTCGGTATCCAGTGTGAGCTGCAGAAACTCCTTCAGAACTTCATCTCTCTGGACCGCCTCCCGATGACTCCAGCTAATGGGAGGTCTCGAGGCCGTTGTGGGCAGAGCCCGAGGTTCTCCGCCCTTTCGTCAATCTTTGGTAAAGGCGTGAAATTTGCAGTTCGTGCAGATGGTGTGGTGAGCGCGGAGATCATCGGTGTGGCCAGTGAGGACAGCAGGCGCATTGCTGCAGTGATGAACAGCGCCACCTACTTACGGGGCTTGAGGTTTACAGTGGATGGCAGGGACACACATTATTTCACCAAAGACGGCCCCCTGGAGGCAGACCTGGGTGTGGTCTGGGGTGGAGGTGGAGCTTCAGGGGGCGGGGCCAGAGTCTTGGAGAATGGTGTCAACGTCTCAGTCTCCCAGATGAGTGCTGTGGTTGCTGGGGAAACAAGGAGATTCGCAGATTTGGTCCTCCAGCAGGGGGCACTGTGCTTTAACATCCGCTATGGAGCAACCCCTGATGAGGAGCGAAACCGAGTTCTAGAGGGAGCACGACTCCGGGCAGTGAAAGGGGCGTGGCTTCTGGAACAGAGGCGGGTCAGAGACGGAGAGGGTGGTGCAAGGGCATGGTCTACTAAGGAGAGGGAGGAGCTTCTTTCAGAGGGACATGTCTCTGGCTATGAAGGATTTTATGTTTTGCCTGCAGAGCAGCATCCTGAGCTAGCAGACAGTCCGTACAACATACAGCTGGTCAGACAGACAGATACTGGACATAGGTAACGGTGGTCACACTCACGCACACACAAACACACACACACAGCACTGTACTAATCTTATCCCTTTTGTTCAATGTAGTTTGGCGATATCCCTGCTCTGACACACCTGTTCCACACACTCTGACAGATCGCAACACACAAAAAGACTTGTAGGGGTGATATGGCTCCTATTGTTTTATTTAAAACAACACTAGGTGCTATTTGTACTTAAAATTATGGCTTCAAATTCATTGTGATGCTCCACTCAGCTGTAATAGGAAGAATGGGGCCTCTTTTGTTGCTACGCCAGGCTCAGGACTGCAGAAACTGCACTATGTATCATTTGGAGGAGGGTAGGAGACCACACCCACGTTGACATCAAGAGAGTGAATTTGAATTACACTCTCAAACACTAGGAGCAAAGGAGCAAAAATACCAACTCTTACCTAGTGTTGTTTTAAACATGACTGTACTTATCTAAAACTTCAAATGTTTCTTCCAAATATAGCATTTTAAGATGTTGATTCATTAAATAAATTCAGATCAGTTGAGTCCCAGACTGTGCAGGTGTGTTACAGCAGGACAGTCCCCATATTCTTCTAGACCCTGTCCTCCAGGACCCCAACAGGCAGCCCCCTGCTTCGATGCATCTCAGTTATGACGAGACAAATCATGATGGCTTTGTTTGTCTCTGAAATGTGACAAATGATGGTATTGTATGTTATTTTCATGCACTATTTAAAGGTTTCCTTTTTTTTTATTAAAAGTGCACATTTCATTTGGTAACGTTCTCATTAAAACACTGCTGTGGTTCAGATGTTCTCACACACAGAAGGTCTTCACTTTCAAATCAAAGGCCTCTGGTTTTTCTATGTGGTGAGACGTCTAGAGAATCTCCCTCTGCAAATATGCTGAGGTCATCACAGAGTCTGCAGACCTGAGCTTCACTGTGTCAGGATGAGGTTAGGATACTCAAAAGGACCTGAGGCTACAAGAATGGACTCTCTTTCAGATTTTTTTTTTTTTTTTTTGGGGGGGGGGGGGTGATTTAAGGGGAAACCTTTCCCATTAAATCTTTTAATGGATTGCAATGGAATTTTCTCAATTGGCCCCTGAAAGGTCTCTTATGGCCTTCCAGAATCGACGACTCAAATTGACTTCTGGATTCACCAGTTCATAGAGACTTCTGGATTCACTTGTTCATATGGCCTTCCAGAATCAGTCGCTGTGTCCAAAACGGTGCCCTATTTGCTATTTTGGCGATCTGTCATTTTGTAGTGCTGTCTGAAATCAGTGGATAATTATCAGGGCACTCAAACTGCCCCACAGTCTTTGTATGCCAGCGGAAAGTGGATATCCATTATTCACTGCATTGTTTGGTAATAACCCACATGAAGTCATGTCCAGAATTGTTCACTACCCTCCTGAATTCAATTCCTTACATAGTGCATAATATAGGGAATAATGAACAGCGAGCCATTTCGGACACAGTGAGTGATTCCAAAGAACATCCAGATTGACTGGTTTATATGGACTTCCAGGATTAATGATTCAGATGTTTTTTTTTTTTCTGAAGTCATTGGTTCAGAAGTCAATCTGGAATCCTTCATTCCAATCAAATGGCCTTCCAGGTTCACTGGTTCACTCTGTAAATGTCCTTCCGGAATCATGTGTTTACACAGTCTTCCGGAATCCTGTTTTAAAAGCCTTTGGGAATATTTATCTTTGTGGAATGATTTATTTAGACGGCCTTCCGGGACGCAATTTCTTTTAATGGCCTTCCAGACTAATCTGTCCAAATGGCTTTCCGGAATCATCCGGAGTGACTTGTTTAAACGAGGGGACGGAGTCGTGGAGGTCTCTTCGTCTGCTGCTGACTGCGTGGCCACTGCTGCCTCCAAACCACTGCTAGAGACTGTGACGCTGGGAGACGTGAGAGATGTAAATAGCTCAAGCACCTGAGTCTAGAACCGAGAGTCTATTGGATATCAGCTTTACCTTCATGAAAACGAGAACCAGTCTGAACAGAAAACCCAGACACTGGAGGGAACAGCTGGAACTGAATAGGTTTTGGTCATTCCGGGGTCAGAGGAGTGGACGGATGCAGCTCGGTTCTCAAACGCTTTTTGATAAAGTTGTGTACAGTGTACTTTTTGATATGTAGAGGTATGAAATGTTATCTATGTGGAACTCGTGCCTTTCCGCTCTAATGGAAAACGGTAGTATGGAGTATGGAGTTTGTATATCTCACACATATACACACACACACACACACACACACACAAACACAAATGGTGTATGTTTCAGTATTAGCTGTATGTTTTTAAAAGTTGCTTTATGACTCAAAAGTATCAAGAGTACCCACAGTACAGAGAATACCAACAGCACCAACCGTCCAAAATGAGGTGGACAGGGCCTCCGTAAGACAAAGACGATTCACCGGAATGTGCATTTGTTTTTGGGATCTGATTCCTTACGGATGTGGCATGAGTTTTAATTATTTTAGTGTGCATGTCTCCTTTCCCTACAACTCGATTTCAATTTTTTACTTTTTTTGCCTCCTTAGTTTTGGCTCCCTCTGTTCTCCTGGAGACAGTAGTTCATGTTATGGGGTCCGGTATTATCTGTGTCATTTGTCATCAGTTTGACGTTCCAGGGAGGGGTATGTATGGGCCGTGGACGCGGCTAAAGGACTTGAAGATCATTTCCGAAAGTCGCAAACCCTGTTTTTAATGTTTACTAAATCTATTTATTCTCAATCCTATATGTGTCTGAGACACTTCCCCTTTAATAAACATTTTTAATAGCAGTTAAAGGAAACTTCATGAGAATCTTCATGTTTTCCCAGACAAGATGTTAAGCAGCATCTTTAAACAGCTTAAAAACACTGATGTTATAGTAAAACTGAAGAAATATATAGCATAACATGCACAAAAACTAAATAACATCTAGCAGTTCAAGAAATTTTAAAGCCCCTTCGAAAAATTTAAACCCAAGGCCACAGTTTGCACAGATTTATGCACTAATATTTTGAATACAAGATTAATCATAAAATTGATGAATAGAAATGAATAAAGACCGACTGAAATTGGTCATATAAAAGCATGTATAATTCTCTAATTTTATACAATAAATAATTAAAAGTAAATTATGATATGAACTGGTTTATTAAAAGTTCAGTGCAGAATGTTTAATGTTTAGCATCCTTTACATTTTAAATGATGCATTTTTTTTAAAGTTTGCTGTGATCTGTTTATTCTAACACTTCATTTTAAAGTTGATCAGATTAAGGTAACATTTTAGGCCTCAGTTTTGTCCAAATTCTGTGTAATTTTACATTAAAGAAGCGAGTGATAGAGTTCTCCAGGACTGTACTGTGTTCTAGATATCAGCTTGTGTGTGTTTGTTGAAGTGTAAATGCAGATTTTAACTGACAACCTTAATCCAGTTCATCACTCTCATGCAAAAGCTTACCTTTTCATTTTTGTGTCTCTTTATGTTTTTAAATCATTTGATCGCTCCAGTCACTTTTTGCATTGTGTTGAAATCAATCATAAAGAAATGTGGTTACTGTTACTAAAATTGCAAGTTGTGAATGTTGGTCCTGCTCCTGTAAAGTTCTCATTATGGAGATAAAAGTTTTCCTGTTTCCCTTCATCATAAAACATTTAAGTTTGTTTCTGGCCTTAAGTTTTCAGGTTAACCTCGACTAAACTGTGTAAAATCTCTTTGGGAAAATGTTAAAGATCAAAGTGTAAGAAATATATCAATCATTTTGTAGTATTTGTAAACCCTGTGTTGAAAAATAGACAGCTTCAAATTCCTCCAAGCAGTTTACATTTTAGATGTTAAACCAGCCACAGAATTAGAGTCACAATCAGTTTCATTTCCTTAAAGCTACAGTCAATGTAACGCAGTGTCTAATGTCACAAACCTGCTGTTTATTGGAAGCTTCTGATCTTACAAAATTATTGTTTCAATAAATTCCACATTTAAAATAACACAATTTTACTCTATCACTTTGTTATATTTGCTTTAAAACTTTTCAGTGAGGAATGATTTACAGAGTGCTAGGTTAAAATGACGTTAATTTTGTGTAGTGAATTTGATGAAAATCTGGAGAAGGCTTATTTCTGCTGAAAACCTGGTGCATTTTAATGAAAATCTGATGAAGATTTCTGAGGAAAATCTAATGAAACTCAGCTGATTGTGGCTTTAATAGGACTCTGTTGGTTGGTCAGCTGTGCTTACACAGGGTTTATTTAAGAACTGTGGAAAAAATTCTCTTTAAACTAAAGGTAATTTGGGCATCAAGACTTTTGATAAATAAATGAATGAATAAATAAATAAATAGATATGTAAATTGTACATTTTTGCCTGTTTGTGATTTCTTTCTTTCACAGTGTGAGTGAGATGTGACGAGCACTCTGTCCTCACGCAATTTCAGTTCATCAGAATACAGCAGTGTCTTGTTTACTTTACTCAGGTACGAAAATAAATAGTAAATTAAAGGTCTGTCCCAAAACCTAGTGAATTGCTTAAGTGGGCACTGAAGTAGGCAGTGTTCTAATGGGGCTGTAGTTAGAGACCGATGGCCTCACAGCTTGATCCTGCCCACCCCACACAACCAGTGGTTACCATCTGGATTGTACTCTTTCCGTTTTTATCACAATGTTAATTATTTTTGCTCTGGGAGAAGAGCAAATTAGAATGGTGTTTTTTGTGTTGCATTTTGGGATTGAATTTGTGGCTGAGGGAGGTTTCCAGAGCGCGTACACTATGACGTATGACAGTTTCGCTGTGTCCGAAACTTTGACCTATTCCCTATATACTGCACTACTTTGGGATTCTGCCATTTTGTTGTAGTGGGCAAAACCATAGTAGATCATTCCCAGTATTCTCAAACAATCCCACAATGCACTGCAAAATATTGTATACATCCTATGTACACTAGCAGACACTAGCGGATACCCATAATGCACTGCATTGATTGGTCAAAAACCTGCATGAGGTAGTGTCCAAAATCATTCACTATCCTCCTGAATTCCGTTCACTATAATAGTGCACTTTTATAGTGAATAATTCAGGAAATAGTGAATAGGGAGCCAATTCAAACACAGCATAGGTTTTAGGACAGACTATTGTAATTAGTGCTGTTTATTTGGGTACTAAATTAATTAGTTCCAGTGACCCAGGGTACTGAAGTTTACTAAAGTACTGATGTAACTAATTTTATTTACTCATGCTGGTTCTGAAGCCAGTGCTGTTGTAATGTAGGACTGTCTGTTTTAGTGCTTCATGAGGTGTACTGAGGAATTGCTGGAGGTTGGTATAGGACTCGAGGACAGTGGTGTGTGTCTGTGTTTGTGTGTGTGTGTGTGTGTGTGGTTGCTTGGTTTTTGAAAGAGGAAATGTGATCATGTTATCTGATAAACCTTTAGAAATAAATAACCATGCTTCAGACGTTAAAGCTTGCTGCTCAGTATCTGAAGCTGATCACAAAACTGTGTTAATAAATAGAATATTTAACAACACACACATTCGAGATTCAAACAAAAATATCACCATAACACACACACGCAATGCTTTTATCAGAATATATAATAAATCACATTTTAATTCTGTTGTCACAAGATAAACACAAAATAAAATCCCTCTTCAATTACTGCTTTTTATTTGCACAATTTCCAAAAAATCCAGTTAATCTTAAATTAAAAATGAACGTTACATTTTCAGGATGAAAACGGCCTAAATTTAACTTCCATTTAAAGAACATTTGCCATTCTGGAGATACAAAGTTCTGTCTTGGCATTAACATTATTCAAAAGTTGTGACATGGCATGAGATTTTATAAAAAACAAAAAAAAAGCATACAACTAAATGTGAAATTCAAATTACAAATATGTCTCAGTAGTCTGTATCAAGAGTGAAAATGAGTGTTTGAATAAATAAAATTAATAGTCTGGTATTTATTCATGGGAAGTTATCTCTCCACAGATGCTGACTTGTTGCTAGTTGACAAAGGCACTGTAAACATATTTCTGAGCGTATGTTGACTATCTACAGAGGGACCTTCAAATGAAAGTATTACCACTATTGTATACACATGTAAGAGTTTAATATCAGTGGGAACTCAGCAGTTAATGCGCCTCTGAGGTGTGGGTGGTGTTTTCCTGTTGGGCTGATGCTGTGAAATATGGTGGTGATAGTTCTGCTGCTGGTTGATGGTGACAGGATACAGGAGTGGAATTGCAATTCCTTGGTCTGGAAGCTGAAAAGCATTTATAAGGTTCCTGACGTTGCGGAAAACTCGTTCCTTCACTCCACGAGCTGTCTGTGGAGGAGACAAGGAGAGAGACGATTACCTAGATATATTTTCTCTTCATATTCATATATTCATTTTGATGAGCTTTATAAGCAGTAAACATTGATATTTATGTGTCCTGTGCCATGGCTGTTGTGTTGATCTTGAATCCTAACACCAGGGTCATGTGTCTAAATACAGGAACATGTCTTATTTAACAGGTTCTGAAACTACAGCAGTGACTGCTATTAAAACAGGTCAGGCTTTTACTGCCCAGATTACTTCCTCCATCTGGTCAGGACTAACAGAGCTAAATATTTACTTGGATAAGAATGGTCCTCTGGTGGGTGTTTCTCTCTCTCTCTCTCTCTTTCTCTGTCACTACCTTTACTTCACACTTCTTTCTGACACTTTATTCTATCTGTCATTATTTTATCTCTTTCAGTTTTACCTCTCCCTATTCTCACGTTCTCTCTCTCTCTCTCACACACACACACACACACACACACACACACACACACACACACACACACTCACTCGCACTCTCTCACTCTCTCTTACCTCTGCTTTCCATAAGTTTCCTTCCACCTGGAACAGTCTGTAGGTGATGATTTTTTTATGTAAGCTGCGAAAGAAAGTCACTGTGAGCACCAGGTAACACAAGCATTTTCGAAAGAACACTTTGCCAAAAAACATATACAATCCTGTGGACATTTGTGCAAGACTGTGTATAACACACAGCCACTATCCACCGTCTGCTGTCCGGCCCAGCAGAATGCCTTCCAACACAGCCTGTGGTCTGCACGCCCAACTGAGCCCAGGTTTTGCTCCAGAAGCCTTACGGACCCAATCCTACCATTCCACCATGGCTTGGGACAGGTACCAGGTGGCTGCAGGAGCCTGCCCCCAGCAGCAGGACACAGGGAGAACTAAGACCACTACGTTGCCCATGGTCCATGTTTGTAAACAACAGTGTGTCACACAGCGATTGCTTTCCAGACAGTGTTCATTTTGGTGGCTGATTTTAATTTAGGTTAAGTCTTAGTCTTAGTGTGTTTTGTTTTTTGTTCATTAAATTAGCCTCATCTGACTATTTTAGAGGCATTGACATTGAATTCTAAATGTTAACGCAACTTTATGAATCATGAGATGGCATTCGATACAAGAGGCTCTCAGACCCTGGAAGAATCGATTCTTTGGGAGTTGACTCCTCTTAAATATTCACCCAGCTGCTCTCATCGCTCTGACAACAGCAAACAGATGGAGCATTCTCCTGTTTTTATTTTCTTGTGATATTCAGTTGTCAAATCAGAAATAACAGGTCATTTACCAGTCTTTTATCACTGAGTTATCAGTTCTTCTTTACTTCTCATTGTGAAAAACAGGATGTCAACTAGTATTTTTCGCCATAGTTTTGTGAGGATCCTGGAGCTGGACCCTGAGGTAGATCACGATAGTAAAAGTAAAAGTTAAATCAAAATAATTGTAACTCTTTCAGTTTCAGTCCCAAGAGTAAACTGGAGTAATGGATAAAAGAGCTGCATCACTGTTACTGTTTATTTATCGGTAGTCAGAGCCGAGCGCAGTAAGCACACCCTCCATCACGTTTACTTTTACTTTAGGCTAAACAACAATTATAAAGCAAGTAAAAAAAACCTTGAATGGTAAACACAAGTAGATTACTGTGTGTAATCACAGGGACAGATGCGTGTGTTGGGGGTGTCACACACTTGCAGGACACATGCAGTATGCATACATGTGTGTACTTGCATTGTGTGAGTGTTGACACAAGACACAATACAAATTTATGTAGCACCTTTCACAAACCCAAGGATGCTTTACTGAGTGTAAGGGGAATAGAAAAAATATACAAATAAAAAATGTAAAAAATTAACAAGGATAAAAAGAAGAGAAGAGGAAAGTTTTAAGCAGAGATTTAAAGGAAGACAGTGAAGAACAGGCACAGAGAGATTGTGGCAAAGTGTTCCAAAGACTGGGAGCAGCTGCACCCATGGTTGAGTGTCTGGTATAAAGGGCAGTAAGACGTCCAGCATTGGTCGATCTAAGTGTGCAAAAGGGACAGTAAGGGAGAATCAGATCAGAAAAATAAACCGGAGCCAAGCCATGTAAAGCTTTAAAGGCTAGAAGAAGAATTTTATATTTTATCCAAGAAATGTCAAGGAGACAGTGTGTAATATGTGAAGTGCCTTCGGTAGTCGTAAGAACTCTAACTGCAGAGTTTTGGATGTCCTGGAAATGGTTAATTATTTTGACAAGATGCCCATAGAAAAGGGAGTTACAGTAATCAATTTAAGAAAAAAATAAAGGCATTTATCAACATTTTAGAGTCAGAGCATGTGGCATAATCGTGCAATGTTACGCAAGTGGAAAAACGCAAGGTTTTTAACAACCTGGACTGGCTTGCCAGCTGCACCATCAATGTCAACAGGAAATGAGAAACATGAGAAAGTGTTGATTTGGCTCCAACTAGTAAGTCTTAGATAGTTAGTGTGCAGCCAGAGTTTTATATCAACAATACAGGAACTCACAACCTGGGCAGAGGCAGTGGGAGAAGTAGTGCTGATATAGATCTGAATATCATCAGCATAGCAGTAAAAATTAAGACCATGATTACGGATAATCTGACAAAGTAGGATAATGTATATAATGAAGAGGAGGGGCCCAAGAACTGATCCCTGGGGTACACCCTGATCAACGGCAGCCATAGTTGATTTATGAGATCCTAATGCAATGTAATATGGTCTGTTTGTGAGATAAGACCATAACCAATTAAGGGATAGGCCATTAATACCAACAGATGATAGTCTGGAAATGAAGATGTTATGATTAACAGTGTCAAAGGCTGATGAGAGATCTAGAAGAACCAGGACGTTAAGAAATCCAGCATCTGTTGATAGCAGCAGATCATTACAGACTTTTACAAGGGAGGTCTCAGTGCTGTGCATGGCGCGATTGAAAACAGATTGAAAGGGCTCATACAGATTGTTGCTTGATAGAAATACTTGTAACTGAGTGGCTACAACCCTTTCCATCACTTTGGCCAGGAAGGGGAGGTTAGAGATCGGTCTGTAATTGCCCAGAGAGGACGGATCTAACCCAGGTCTCTGTAATTTAGGCATTTAATATAAGGCAGCTACCTTAATCGAAGATGGAAAAGTACCAAAAGAGAAACACAGGTTGCACAGAAATAATGGAAACAGCAGATTTAAGAATAGAAGCAGGATCAAGCGGAAATGAGCAGGACAATGATCTAGACATAATCTGACTGTGGAGTTGAAGGCAGAGAGACAGTTATAAGATGTTGGAGAAACAGCAACCTGTGAGAGAAAGGATTGAGTAGTAATGTGTGTACAGACTATTTGAACACAGGAATTTGGGAGCAAGTGTGTGAGGGTGTGTGTGCGCTCATACTTACAGGACACAGATACAGTAAGTCTCGGGGACACTTTCGCTGTCTCTGACCAAGTAGCTCCCATCTCGTCCAGCCTGGTACAGCAGCTCCTCGGTTTGGCTCTTACTGATAGAGCCGTGATACATCTCTAACTCCTCCATCTTTCAACTGGACAATACACAACTCACACCACGACTGAGCTCATTAACATCACAGCCTTAAGCTCTATCTCTCTATCTCTCTCTCTCTCTCTCACTCACACACATACACACACACACACACACACACACACAGGAAACACTTCACACATCCTCATTAGTCACCCACACTTCTTCTTGGCTTAAGTTCAAGCTAAAGTTGATCATCCCTCCACTGCAGAGTTTTAAACACACACAGCACCAAGCATCAACAACCTTTTAATTCAAACTTTAGCTTTTACACAACAGGACAATTCTAATCAATTTTTACACAACTATACAAAGTTCAGAAATGTCACGACAAACCAACAGACACCAACAAACCCAGGGAGTAAATTATTATACCAATAAAGAAGGAGTAAGATCACTTCAAATAAGTTACATGTTTTGAGGTTTTGAAGTTAGTTGTTGAGAAAAGGTTTGGTTTTATACTCTTCCCCTCTGGTGAATATATTATGCTCAGAGTGGTAATGGGTGTGTGAGGTGTGATATGGTAATATCCTCAAGGGGGAGGGTGATTGGTGCAGTAGGGTGGGCTGAGTGAGTTTTAATTGCCCTAGGGGGTTCTTGGGGAGTGGGAATAGTGATTTTAGGTAGATCAGAGCAGCTATACAAAGAGTACCCAGTACCAAAGTGTGAAGAGAACTTTAGCCATGTGGGTATTCCTGTTTCACTCTCACCCAATTAAATAAAAGTGTGTGTGTGTGGGGGGGGGGTGGGGGGGTAGGGGGTAGTGGCTGTTCCTTTCTAACTTTGAGCTAATTAAAAAAGAGGGAGGTGTTCCTCTCTTACTGTGATGTTTAGGGCGTTTTTCTCTCAGTGTGATCCAATGAAAAAGTGAAGGGAGTTCCTCTTCCATTGTGAGCCAATAAAATGTTGGAGTTGTTTATAGATACTATACTCATTTAATAAATATAACGTACATGTCTATAAATATGTAATGCATAAATGAGACCACAAGGGGGCAGCGCGTTTCCATTATAAGTGAGGATCCAGGCGTCTGAAGCGCCTTTCAGAAAATCAGAATGTCATTAAATGGTTATGAAACACTGCCTGAGTTCTGAGACACTGTTTTAAACTTGGTTTAAGAAAATGTTCTTAAGCATACACCATAAGGCCAAAAAGTTTCAGGACATCAGTTTAAATTGTTTCTGAATATTTCTTTAATCATGTGCACACAATAATCATGAACAATACTGTATGAATTATATCTGATGCTACATTATTCTGAAACATTTTCCGGCAGTGAGTGACTGGCACAAACAAAACACAGTGTAAAAAACCTCCACGCTGCTACACAGGATCATCTATAGACACAAAGCATCTGACACTGGTTTACATGATGTATATAATGTTCTATTATGTTTTAAGATTTACAGAGCTCTTACTTTAGTGTAAAGGCAACACTAGGTAGTATTTTTACCTTCAAATTGCAGCTTTAAAATGATTGTGTTGATTCACTGTGCTGTAATATGGAGATTAGAGCCTCTGTCATTGCTACTCTGGGCTCAGAACTGCAGAAACTGTACTATGTAACTTTGGAGGACGGTAGGAAACCGCCCACCCCACTCTGCAACTGTAGGGAGAGCCCAGGAGTAAAAATACCCAACCTTACCTAGTGTTACATTAAAGTCTGTAAACATCATTTAGGTATGTACAGTCATAAATAACAATGTCCAAAATCAGCCAAACAAAACAAACAAAAACCCACAGTCACTCAAACTGCTCCATACACAGAGACTGTGAACTTCATCCACTGTGTGTGTGTTTACACTAGTTTAATCAGTGATGTAATGCATTCTCTGTCATTTTTTACATAGCATTCTCTCCAGATCAGCAGCGCGAGTCCTGACTGCTGAACTTAATGTCAATGTGAAATCAGGTCTGAGCTTTTTCCGTGTTGTTACTTTGTGGGATCACATTAGATTATTATTAGCTGCAACTTGCCCTCTGCACCACTAGAGCCTCTGTTTAGAGCCAGAGTCTTTAATACATTGAGATTGGTTTTGTCCAGTAAAAGCCAATCAAAATTTCCTAAAAACTAGAGCTTTTACTGCAGTGGATTCTGAGTTGAAGGCCCGTCAGTGTGAAGCACTAGGGGAAAATAGAAGGAGATTGTGAACTATAAAAACTCTGCCATTTTCCAGCCATGGATACGCCTCTAGAGAAACAGCATCTGCATGCATGTACGTCTACCACTCTGTCCTTTGAGATTAGTGGATTAACTTGATCACATGATGTTCCGAACCAATGGGAGACAGTCTGCATTAAACACCTCACAATTCCAGCTATGCTTCTAAGGGGCAATCTTTCTGAGGCAAGTTCTCAACAGTGCCAGGGTCTTTGACATCACTGAGTTTGCGTGAAAATGAGCTGAGGCGTGTGCTGATGGAGTCCCGCTTCTGGCTGAGTCTGGGAGCCTTTTCCTCATAGAGTCGACAGAGCTGCTCTCTGAAATGGTTCCCTACGAAGCAGTAGAGGAAAGGGTTAATGGCGGAGTTGGAGAAACCAAGACAGAGAGAAATGGGCAACAGTGCCCCCACTGCCTGGTCAGTCCTGCAGCTGAGGGTCACTCCTAAGTCTCTGAGAGCTCCTAGGAAGGCAAGAATGTGGAAGGTGCACCAGCAGAGGAAGAAAGCCAAGACCACGGCTATGACCATGCGCAGAACGCGGTCTATCCGGGATTGACCTTGATCTATAAGGTCTGGCGTGGCCATTAGGTGGCACCCAATGCGGCTGTAGCAAGTGGCCATGATGATGAAAGGCAGCAGAAAGCCAAGCGTGATCTTGATTAGGGTCAGAATTGGGTGCCAGACCTCTTTGGGGTAGGTCATTACACACGCTGTCACATTCAGGTCTCTAAAATAGTGTGTGTCTCGGAAAACTAGCGTCGGGAGGGTGCTCAGGACCGCCACCAGCCAGATCATGGCGCTAATGCCTCTAGCATGGCACACACTCCTGGTGCACAGTGGGTAAACGATGGCCCAATAGCGGTCAACACTCATACAGGTGATGAAAAATACACTGGCGTAGACGTTCAGCGTCAGCAAAGCGCCACAAAGTTTACATGCCGTGCTCCCAAAGACCCAGTCATAGCCCATGGAGTAGTACACAGCCCAGAAGGGCAGACTGCAGAGGAACAGCAGGTCAGAGCATGCCAGGTTCACCAGGTATGTATTGGCCACAGTCCGACGAGAAGAGCTCTGGCAGAAGACACAGATAACCAGCGAGTTCCCCAGGAAGCCGAGCAGAAATATGAAGGTGTAGAAGATGGGCACCAGCCTTTTCTGATACTGAGACACTGTGGGTGAGAGATAGTCACATGATCCATTCTGGAAGTGATGCTGGGACATAGAGTCGTCAAGGTAGGTCCCGTTGATGGAGGTGTCCATTTTCACTGTGATGGAATATAAAAGATCTGAAATTAAAAAAACACACACAAAAACACTGATCAATAAAACAGGAGGAGCTAAGGTGCCCTCGATCACAGCAAGGCATCTAACCCCCAAATGCCTGTGTGTGTGTGTGTGTGCTCACTGCTCCTAGTGTATGTGTACGCATGTATATGTGTGTGAGAGAGAAAGACAAATAGTTTTATGTTGTACAATGACTAACAAAGCAACAATGATCCTATTTGAATATATGGTTTTCTGTGATGTCACAAAACTGTTAAAGGCTGTTACAAATAGGCCCACTGAGTAATATCACAATATACTTTATGAAGCTAACAGAAGCTAAAAACACAACAGTATTAAAAAAAACACACAGCACAAATGCAAATAGAGTAAAGTAAACACAAGAAAAAACAGAGAGAGAGAGAGAGAGAACACAAACAAAAATGCAAGGACATAACAGCATTAACTGAAATGCTGTATTTATACTCCTGGCCTCTAATGGCACTTTATAATTTAAGTCGATAATGTTGCAACATAGCCTTGCACCCAGTGATTCTGGGTAGGCCCAGGACCCACCGCTACCCTGAATTGGATAAGCAGTCACAGACAATGAATGAATGAATGAATGAACGAATGAATGTTGCAACACAGCTGTGAGCAGAGCAAGAAACAGGTGATGTAGCTGAAAGACCAACACATCTAAAATTTACAGTGTGAGTTGTGTTTCTGTTCTCATATTTGATTTTCCTTCTTCCTAAATACTGTCGTTTTCTCAGCTTTGTTGTTGTGATATGACTAGGAGGGCCACTGTAGTTACACACCAAATATGACTTATAAAAACACAGAATGTAACATAAAAATCTTTTTGTTTTTTGCAAACCGTAACTCAAAATATTGGGGAATATCATGCTTGGTTACACTTTATTTCCACGTAGAACATACTGGACACGTTGAGCAAAATGTGTCCTCCAAGCATCGAATATATTGGCTTATAGCCAACTCTGAAAAACATGAAGAACCACAGAGTAATCCCAATCTGATTTTATGGGTGTCCACAGATTTTCGGCCACACTGTAGGCAACTGTGTTCAGTCTGGCGCTGTGGGCTGTGTTCAGTGTCTCTGCGCAACTCGTTATAAAGCAGTGGCCGCCGAGGCACAGATACAGTAAGCTGATTGGCCGATTATTTCTACACTGACTCCAGAGACAAATACGATTGGTCAGAGAGTTTTTGTCACAGGAGGTAGCGCAAAAATCAGAGAGATAAGAAAATGTCACATTTTTGGCTAAGCTCACAGAAGCTCACACACTGCCAATCCAAACAGAGCTCATTTAAATAAATCGGTCTTAAAGCTACAGTTACGTAAACAGTCTAAATACAGAGCTCAGAAAGAGGATGGAGTGTGATCTTAAAAATCTTAATTAATATGAATTGTTGTTCTTAGTAAAGACAACCCTACAAATGCTCGTAAATGGACTTGATGTCAACGAAAATAAACCAAAGCTCTGCAGAATACGAGTCCTTCAAAGATGTTTGTGATGAAATATTTTTATATTCATTTATCATCTGATTTAATCCTCCACATCCATCACAGACCCTTCTCTAATGTTCTTAAAAATTGCGAAAGCTCTGGAAATCAGGGCCCGGCTAGTTGGGAGTCCCTGCCAGAGTCTCTCAGCTCCAAAAAAAGAAAAACAAACTGTGAGGAAGGAAAAAAAAAACCAGCAGATTCCCACTGGCCGAATCTCCAGAGGGCCAAGTCGCGTGTGAAAGGGCTCAGATTCTTTATGGAAAGAGTGTGTGTGTGTGAGTGAGTGAGTGTGTGTGTGTGTGTGTGTGTGTGTGTGTGTGTGTGTGTTTATACCACAGTGTTGTATAATAGTGAGTAAATGTACCAGAGGATTATGAACAGACACACCAGAGCCTGGTCCAGAGTGAGCTCCAGCCCTTTGTCCAGTGGTTCTGGGTATGCTCTGAGCCCACCATGACCCTGGCCATAATGATGTGTTGTGCTTAGAGAAAATGAATGAATGAATAATCTAACCCCTAGGAGTGATGTTCTCCATCAAACTCTCTCTTATGACTCTTGGATGGAAAGAAAAGGCTGTAATGTGTTTTAAACAAATCCCTTTGCACTGGTCTGTATATCATTGTATTCAGAGGAGACTGAGGGTCTGCAAATAATTTGTGTGCATGTGTGTTTGTGTGTGTAATGCATAATGTATTATTTGTGTATGTATGCATGTTTGTGATTAATATGAATATATGTGTTCATTGATGTGTGTATATGTATTATGCATAGTGTGAATGTAGGTGTGTGACTGTCTGTAAAATGTTCATGTGGTATCTGTGTGTATAAGTAATGCATAGTGTGTATGTATGTATAAATGTGTGTGTGTGTGATGTACAGATATGTATTATGTATGTACATATATGTGTACTATGTGTGTATGTTTATGCGTAATATCCATATGTGTGTGTTTATGCGTGTGTGTGTGTGTGTATGTGTAGTACAGATGTGTGTAATGACTCTCCGTGGGCTGCTGCAGCAGCTGGACTGTGTTAGTTTAGGTGGAGGGCACACAGAGAAATCTGATTGGCTGAACGAGGCTGGAGGGGAAGTTCCTATGGGGAGCTTTTCCTCTATAGATCGCCTGAGAATCCCCACCACCACCATCCAAAAACCTCCTCCTCTGTGCTCTTGGGGGGGGGGGGGGGGGGGGGGGGGGGGCTACACTGGGGCACGGGGCTCTGGGGGGGATAGTTACACAACTTCAGAGTCATGAGGGTCCAACTCTGCTCCAGAAAAGAACAAAATAAGAACTAAAAAGAAAAATAGAGAGGAGGAGTTTTACTGCATCATGACATCTGCTCTACACTTCTGTTTGACATCAGACAAACACCAGGAGCTTTATTAAATATGTGCTTATTAAAAAAATATGAAACCCTGGGGGACTTCAATCAGCTCTTCACCTTATACCTACTGACCCTGCATGCTACCTTTATAGATACTGAATAATTCATTTTTGATAGAGTGAAATTCATACTGGACACTGATTAATTCATTATAGCTATTGAGTAATTCATTGCAGATACAGAAGGATACATAGTGGATACTGAGTAATTAATAGTAGATACTAAATAAATAATAGCAGATAATGAGTAATTATTGGCAAGTACTGAACAATTCATTGCGGAAACTGAATAATTTGTATTAGATACTGTTTAATTTATTGCAGATACTGAACAACCCACAGTAGATGCTGAATAATTCATAACAGATATGAGTAGTCTATTTTCAAATGTATTTTAATTTTAGCCAGATCCTAAAGGATGGTCAAAAGGATGTGTTTCTCGTGACTGATTGTTATACCGTGTTTCTCCTCTGGTCACTTGCGTTCCATCAGCTGGAGATCTGAAGCCTGATTTCACAAACATTCAGAGACTAATCTGGCGGATCCTCAGGACAGTAAGGAGTGACCCCTGGTTTACCTGCCGAGAGACCCTGGGCTCTGCTCCCAGATGCTAAAACTGACTCCTGTGTGGAGAATCTGTAATGAACAGTGACTTCATCCCACTCTGAGATTAATGTGCGTCTGTAAAACTCGTATCCTAAAGTAATCCCTCGTCCTCTGCACATGTCAGATATGTCTACGTGAGACATGCACCACGCATTTAGATTTCACCTCTGTCGTCACAGAACCTGTGTCCTCTTCTGTTTTATAAAATGAGTAGCTTCTCTCTGCGTTTGATCAGCTCACCATGAAGAACTGACCAATAAAATAGCTCAGAGAATCACTCGGGGTAAAACATTAATAAAAAAAAAAAATAAATAAAATAAAAAAAAAAAAAAACACTTATCCAGTTCAGGGTCGTGGTGGGTCTGGAGCCTACCTGGAATCATTGGGCGCAAGGCAGGAACACACCCTGGACAAGGCGCCAGTCACCAACCCACCTACCTTTGTGTGTTTTTGGACCGTGGGAGGAAACTGGAGCACCCGGCGGAAACCCACGCAGACACTGGGAGAACACACCACACTCCTCACAGACAGTCACCTGTAGTGGGACCTGAACCCACAACCTCCAGGTCCCTGGAGCTGTGACTGCGACACTACCTGCTGCAGCACCGTGCTGCCCTGTTACTTAAACATGAGTGAGTGAATAAGAATGAGTGCTTCTAATGCTGAAATTCCTAACCATGAGTGAGTGAGAGAGTGAGTGAGTGGGTATGTGAATGAGTGGGTCAGTACATGAGTGAGTGAATGACAAGCCAGTTCTTCACATCTAACAAAATATGGTTCAGATAGAAATCTCTCCCTGGCCACTTTAATGGAAACACTTATATTTTACTAATATCCAGCCGTTTTATTAGAAACACTTTTACACTCTGTCCACTTTTGGAGAGACACCTACTTTGTACTTCTAATAACTGACTTTGGGAAAACAATAACCTTGGCCTACACGCTCTCATCATTTTAAAATTCCCACCTTGCATTTCTAATATCAGGCCACTTTCTTGGAAACACCCACTTTCTCCTTTCACCTAGAAACATTTGCCTCGTGTGTCCACTCCGCTGTGAGGTAAAACTCCCATCATAAATCAATGTTCAATCCTACAGCTAAATGTTCAGTATCAGTTTCTGAAGTTTTCAGCATTCCACCCCATAAGTCACACTGCACGTGTTCCAAATCAGTGCTTTCCGGAATGTTTATCCTCGGAATACCAGAGCAAGAGAATTCCCAATGAAAACTCCAGACCCCAGCGAGTCAGGATCACCTCGGATTACAGGCTGAATGCCCAGAGTCCGAAGGTAGAAGAGATGTTGTGTCTGCAGGGTGTTATTAGAGAATGACTTGGTCGGTGCTAGCCTTATTTGGACATGGTGGGAAACGATGGACGAGACCTTATGTTCCTAAAAAGTCTCAATCTGCTCCAGGATTAAATCATTAACCATGTCGTCTCTAATGACCACTCTTCTGGAGCCAAGTTTAAAGTCACATCATCCCTATCTGCCAGGGTGTTGTATCTATCTGGTTTAGGGAAGACCCCTTAGCATCAGTGAAGTTAAACAAATCTTACATTAGCAGTAACCACAGCAAGATCCGCATCAAAAATGAATTCAATTACTTTCTTTTTGTAACTGCTAAAAAGGGATGCACTCTCCCCATTTTCCACAAGGGAACACAGTTCTGGAGTCCCACAGCAGCATTCTCCCACTGTCTTAACAGTCCTGTTCAGAACGGCTGCTTTCATTACCTGTTCTTTTAATTGATAATGAGCCACTCGCCGTTCACTCCGACCAAAAGCACACAGCAGTGAGGAGCAAAAGTGTTTTTTAGCCATTTTCTCTCTGTTATCTTTCTTCTCCATTCTCATTTGTTGTGTCTGTTCTGCAGCTTTTGACCTTGTCTTTGAATATTAAAATAGTTAAAGGCATGTCTATGGTCTGTGCTACTTTCAAAATCATCCCATTAAAGGGACATTTCTGTTTTGAAGTGGGTATGTATGAGGTACTTATGCCTAGTCAGTGTGTTCCAGATTACAGTCTTCTTCCAGTCTGCTCCTGTGAATGGAAAGACTGCTGACTACCTCATATAAACCCACTTCAAGACAACAGAAATATATATTTATATTTTGGTGAAGTGTCATTCCTTTTAAATTGTTTTGGATCATGTCATGTAACAGCATTTGTCTAATTATAGATCATTTTATGAATCTCTATTAAATATTCATAGCAGGTATAACACCTCAAATAGAGAAATGTGCAAAAGCTTCAGTGAAGTATGTTAATACACACTTAGAATACAAAAGTATGGGAGACAAGTAAAATAAATTGGTGCAGATCAAGTCATAGCAAAAAGGCCAGTAGAGGTAAGAGTTCATTAAAACCAGCACACACACGCTGATGTATTTGAGCCATTTACTAAAATACACACATTTATTTTTAACGACCAATGCAATGATACACTTTTTATTGAACCTATCTGTACATGCCCTACATGCGCAGGTTTGATGTTGGGTTTGTATAAGCTATTTCTCTCTTGGCAAACAGCTCACACTGCATTATAAAGATGTGGCCTTTCTTGCATTTGAAGCCAAAGTGATCTCT
This sequence comes from Hoplias malabaricus, assembly GCF_029633855.1. NCBI lineage: Eukaryota > Metazoa > Chordata > Actinopteri > Characiformes > Erythrinidae > Hoplias > Hoplias malabaricus. Next base: position 38,980,205 of record NC_089801.1, on the reverse strand, counting down.
TAAATATGGCCAGGGGTTCATTTACCTTCCAGAGAAACTCGGACTTTGACGGGTTCCACACACAGCTGGGTCTGCACCGGTGACTGACTTGATTGTGCGCAATTTCTTTTTCTTGCATTTTTATTTAGACTTTTACTCTGTAATTACTTAAAAAATTACAAGTGCACAAAAAACTGCTCAGTTACAGTAAAGTGAGTAAATGTAATTCGTTACTTTCCATCTCTGTTGGCTACTCATTATTGTGTTCAAGACTACATTAACAACTGTGTTTCTGACTTATTTAATAACAGTATTATTGAATGAAACTCAATAAATAAATAAATGACAATAAATGACTTAATTAGTGTATTTTGAACAGTAACAGTGCTGAGACCTGGTGAACAGTGAGAAACGAATAAGAAAAGCTTGAGTAAAGAGAGATAGTAAATAGAGAAAGAGAGTTTAAAGAAGAAATTAAATTCACTTTACCTTTTCTGAGTTGCTGTTGTTTTGGGTCAGTTTGCATCCAGTTTGCCTGTTTTCACGGATAAATCCCAGTCAGACTGTTCCCAAATCCAGACTTCCAAAAACACACTGGTCATCTTCAGGACAACAAGCTTAACAAAATCCTCCTCGCCTACCAGTTCCTACATACACACACACACACCCATGCACATGTAAACACACACAAACATATAGACACATACACACATACAGAGATGCACAGAGTCTTGGTCTTTCTCCCTCTCTGAACTCCTTTCTCTCTCTCTCTCTCTCTCTCTCTCTCTCTCACACACACACACACACACACACACACTTGTGGTGAATATGTGAGTGAGTGTGTGTGGGGGTGGGTGGGTGATGGGGGCGTGTGTGCGGGGCATGTGTGGGAGATGAGGCAGATATAGTATTTCCTGCAGGACTTTTTATTAACACTGATGGAGACAGAGAGAGAGAGAGAGAGAGAGAGAGAGAGAGAGAGAGAGAGAGAGAGAGAGAGAGAGAGAGAGAGAGGAAGAGAGAGAGAGAGAGAGAGAGAGAGAGAGAGAGAGAGAGAGAGAGAGAGAGAGAATGTGCTGAGGTATGTTTTCCTAGATAGTAAAAAAAAAGAAAAAACAGTTCATGTGAACACATGCACACGTGTTGCACACAACTATAAGTGAACTGTTACCTTTATATTCAGCTCCATTTTGTGAAGACTCATGTGTTCATAAACTCTATATTTCAAACAGGAAATATAGCCACACCTCCACGCTACGTCATCTTCTGCAACCACTTCAAACTATCCAGGGTTACAGTGGGAGCAGAGCCTGCCTGGAAATACTGGATACCGGGCAAGGACACAATCTGGACAGTTTCACACACTCACCCAGTCACTCACACACTTGTACCTGTGAACAATTTCACACAGTCACTCCACATACCAGCAACCACAGGAAACCCACGCAGATACAGGGAAAACTCACCATACTCCTCACAGATGACCCAAGAAGAGGAGGCTACCCAGGACCCCGAGACCTTTAAGTGCCCCCGGCTGGCCCTGTCATAAAATAGAACATGTTTAATATAGTGAACAAGTTAATTTGAATAAATTAACAGTGAGAAGTGTGTTCACAGACTTTGGATCATGTGTTATATATTCTTGGCCGGCTCAAACACACACACACACACACACACACACACACACACACACACACACACACACATTCTTCTGACTCATTCAGACAAACAAAAAGTAGATCCATACATTTTTATCATCTGTTTTATTTCTAAATTAAGAAAGGAAACACACTTTAACTTAAGTGTCTCTGAACGTGTGTGTGTGTGTGCGTGTGTGTGTGTATGTGTGTGTGTGTGTGTGTGTGTGTGTGTGTGTTCTCATGTCCTCGAAGCAAAAGGAAATCTCAAAGCAATGAGGCCAGTGTTGGGGTTTTGAAAGCGTCTGGACGGAGGTCAGTACCTGAGTGTGTGTGTGTGTTTTTGTATGTGAGAGCTCTAGCCAGCATGCGTCACTCTGTTATCATGTTACCACAGCAACAAAGCATGACCTCTCACAGGTCAGAGACAATCATGTCATTACAAACCTGTTAACGAGGCAATTAAGGCAATTAACACCATCCATAACCACTGGCAACCGGACAGAGAACCAAGACCCTTTACAACCACTTAGAGAGAAACAAGACACCTTTAAATCACTGTGTGTGTGTGTGTGTGTGTGTGTGTATGAGGTGAATTTATAAATGTATGATGTTATATGACATCATGCAGTTGAATGAAAAACATAGTCATTTCAGTTTAGTGTTAAATATATTAGTGTATTACTTCATCATCACTGTCAAAACAATACTTCGTAAAGGAAAAACATATCATCACTGTCGATTAAAAACATGCATCTCCCTGTTTGAGGATTTTTGGTTTACGATATCACTGTGTGAAAATGTCATGATGAATGGACCAATAGGAATGCTCTGAATTTACTCTGAATAATTTTTTTTACATTCACTTCCACTGAAAGTTAGAAAGGTTTTATCCATCTCCTGTAAAGTTACTAGTTAAAGGGACTTTGTTCTAGTTTGTGAAGTTAGTGTCAGTCCAGTAACTCAGTGCAGAACTGTGGTGCCTCTAAATGATGTGCCCAAATTTTTGCACCCAGCTGTAATCACTCTTTCTTGATGGACTGGAGTCAAAAGGACTTAAGTGAATGGGAAGTATGTTTGATTGTTTGAAAATGTGTGTCCTAACTCTCATGTGAGCTTAAAGTGGACAAACAATCCATCACACACACACACACACACACATGCACACATACACACACACACATTCTTCAATATCTGGTTTATTTTTAGTCATTAATTAATGAATCATGTTCAGAAGTGAATGAGAAAGAGTGGCTGGGTGAACGAGTGTGTGAGAAACAGAGCGTGAGAGAGTGGGAAAGTCTATGTGTTTGTGTGTGTGTGTGTGTGTGTGCCAGATCTCACTTATGTCGTGGGGATCTAATCTGTTTAGATACTCAAATTGTGGGGCCCTCTCTTCCTTGTGGGGACTACAGGCAAGTCCCCACAAAGTAATTTATTAAGTACTAGGTTAGGGTGGTAGCACTTATGGTCTAGGATAAGTCTACACAAAATTAATGTGAGCCAGTGAAATGTCCCCACAATTAATGGAAACAAAAGTGTATGTGTGTGTTTGTGTGAAATAGATAGAGAGAAATGAGAGAGAGAGAGACAGAGAGAGACAGAGAGCACCAGTTGTTCCACTATAAATGATGGTCAGATTTCCTAATATTAAAGAAAGACAGAAATATTACAATCCTCTGCCTTGTTTTTCAGGACACAAAAGACACATCCAGTATGGTTTTGAAATCCTGCTTTAATAATTATTGCTTTAAGAATACTTTTTAAGACTACTGCATGGTTCTAGATACCAAAGTAAGGTTCCTGAGTTATTAGTTATTACCAGTTCCTCCCCGATCACACACAATGCCCACCAGTGTTGGAACTGTGGAGGTGAACTTGTGTTTCCTCTGAGACACATGAAGCAAACCCACAGCTCCTTTACAAACTGTCGCTGACACAACACGGATCAGCTCAACACTCCAGAGGAGAACATGCTCTGCCCACATCTGTCACATCAGCCCACAGAGGCACTAGCTAGTACCATCAGCAGAGAAAGGGACAGAGGGAGGGAGGGCCATCCCACCCACCCAGAGAGAGTGAGACCCAAAATGCTCCCAAGGTCCCCCCAGCCTCATAAGGGACTGAATTCGTGATCTGCTGATGACACCCCTGGGAGCACCAGCACTGGGTTATTTAACCTGGCACTGAACCACACATGCTCTCAGAGGTTCTCAGTCTATGACAGAACCACTGCTTCACTAACAAGCCCTTAGAAACCAGTGTGTAGAACACAGAAGTGTGGACATATTTATTTACTTCATTACGAAGTGTGAGAAGAGATGACAGCAGCGCTATAAATTAAATTGAAATTTTTTAAATAAAGACTTGGTTTGGAAGGATATGAGGTCTGAGCTGAGAGGGAGTTTCAGAGTTTAAAACACTTTCTAAACGGAAACAGATTTACAGCAGGACCCTGAGAATCCAGTGTGGTGATCATGAGAACATTCACACACACACACATACACACACACACACACACACACGCAGCATGCTAAACGTACTCATGATATTTATGAGGTCAGAGAAAAGCATACATCTCACATCCTTGGTTTAAAGCAGGACACAGGATGTTAGTACGTGGGAGTGTGTGCGTGTGTATGTGTGTGTGTGTGTGTGTGTGTGTTTGTACAGGGTGTTCTGGGAACGTTAAAGCCAAAATGACTATCAAGAATTACAAGAGGGTTAAAGAAGGAGAAGAAGTTGTGTGTGTGTGTGTGTGTGTGTGTGTGTGTGTGTGTGAGAGAGAGAGAGAGAGAGAGAGAGAGAGAGAGAGAAAGAAAGTGAGAGCTTGAGAGCGTGAGAGAGTGAGAGAGAGAGAGAGAGAGAGAGAAAGAAAGTGAGAGCGTGAGAGAGAGAGAGAGAGAGAGAGAGAGAGAGAGAGAGAGAGAGAGAGTATTATTAGTGTTTTATAGAGGAGTGAGTTAATTCTGTCAGTAACAACACAGGACCCTGGAGAAACGGACTGAACAATAAACAAACAGCTGCTGAGTGCAGTAGAAGCCCCACTCCAACCCCCTCAGAACTACACCCTGCGCAGGGTGCTAGATAATGCAGTGGAGTTAAACACGGTTCTAATCACATAGCACTGTGATTAGCGAAACAGAAACTGAAGAGACCAACGTGTAAAAGTCACATATTTCACATTTTAATCTCCCTCCTGGTGACGGTGTTTAATGGTTTGGGGTGGGGTGGGAGGGGGGGTTATGTCTTAGACTGCCCAAAATAAACAATCAGAGAATGGCATGTCCCCTTTACACATTTAGAACTATTATTTTATACTGAGGCGAATAGTACAACGTGTAACAGATTACTTTGCCTTTTGTGGATGTGCAAAAGAATTAATGATGCTTTAAATCATTTAAAATAATAAAACATTGGCCCGTACTATAACATTAACCATAACTCTTATCTCTAAACCCCAAACACAAACCTAAGCCTACACCTAACCACAGGCACAACACTTACTCTAACTCTGATTTCCAGGTCAGGAGCAGCAGGATTGTCTCCTGTGTAATGCTGTCCAACAACAGTTTACAGAACCATTTCTGTGTTTCTTCTTTGCGATATAACAGATTTATATTTTTTGTGTTGATTGAGTGAAACAGCACCCCCAGTGGAAGGGAGCTCCTTTAGTGATTAGAAAATAAACACCAAAAGGAACCAATCAAAAGGTAAACAAGTTATGAGTCTCAGCAGTGCTCTTTCCATCAAATATGCACTATTTTTGTAGATCATTTTAAATCTATAACCATTAGTTCATACTCACTTTCCAAAGAAACACACCTATATCCATCTTTGTGGATTGGTAGTTTACTACATCACTTGAGCACAGCAGTTGTCCTTCAGCTGTGAGTAAATTTTATGAAGAATGGACCAGTAGAAATGCTCCAAAATTCTTCTTGTGTAAAGTTACTATTTAGGAGAAACATGTTTCTCTTTAGTGATATTTGTTTACTGAAAGCTCTGTACTGACATCAGGGCTGAGAAGATGAAAATCTGGCGTCAGCAGCCAGCGCCTGACACATGCTTAGGAGCTGAGGATGCTGGGACAGAAGACAAAAACAGGAACTGGTCCAATGCTGTTTACAAGGTGTCATATTACAGCATTAACCACCAGAGAGGGAGGATCTGAGGTCATAGGTCACCATCGCTCCAGCTGGTCAAGCATGGGCAGACAACATTAAGCAGTGAAACGTGAGAACATACAAACACACAAACACACACACAAACACACACACACACACACACACACACACACACAGACACACACACAGTGCAATTAACAAAGGTCATATGCCAAGTGCAGGTCAGAGGAGTATAAAAGCTATATAAAGCCCACCAACATCAGGCTGTGGAACAGTGGATCTGTGTTCTATGAGGTTCTGTGTTCCATCCAGTTGCTTTGAGATACTTAATCTGCCGCACACACGCACACGCACACACACACGCACACAAATACATACACACATATACACACACAGATTCTGAATTTCGTTTTCGTTTTCTGATTCATTCATTCAACACTCAGTCACCAAATCCCCACAGAAATAGTTTTTGTTGTTGTTTTCATTGTTTTTAGCATTAGCAAACATTTACAACTGTGTAATTACCACTGATGTATTCATTGTTAAAGACCCATCTGTCCTGAAAATGCTCTAAAAACCCGATACTAACACATTAACATCAAATGTAATACTTGTGTAATTATATAAGCTGTACTAGTGAAATAATTGAAGTTGTAAATACACTGTTGCTATGTGTATTATTATTATGTAATTATGCAGATTCAAACATGTTTAGACACTTTAGAAGAGTATAGAGCACTGGTCTGTGAGTTGAGGTGCGTGTCATTCTCAGATGGGGTAGAGAAGGAAGCCAGTGAAGGTGGTGGAGTTGTTTGCGTTGTCAAAGAGTTTGTAGGTAGCGCTGAGGCTGGTGAAGACCTTGTCCTCCTTCTCCAGTTCCAAAGTCAGGCCACTGCTAATAAACTCATGATAACCGTGAGTGTTATAAGAACCAATGTGCATAAGTGTATGGTCATTCTTATGCAAATTAACAGACATTGCGTTATTCTTCAAGTAGCCCAGAGCCGTGAATCTGAAATAGTAGACTCCCTTCACTGGAGCAGTGAAGACTCCTGAGACAAAAAAAAAACAAAAACTTATTATTAGCCTCAGTGATGACATCAGGTAAACTTCCCTCTGAGATTCTACACTGTAAGAACAAGAACAATGTCCTGTACAGGCACACTGCTGTTTGCTGAAGTTAGTGACAGTGTAAACAATGTAAGTGTCCCTTCAAAAGTCCAGCAGGGGTCCTAAAGGCAATGTTCATGATTTTAATGAAATTCAGAGGTTTCCTCACCATATCCTAGCTCTAAGGTCTGTTCGTGCACTGGAAAAAAAGGGTTTGTACACAGCCCTGGCTCAGTAAATGGACTAAACACTACGGTCTCTGTCAGAAATGGCTTGGGTCTCTCTGTCTCTCGGTCTTGAAAGTAAACACAGAGAAAGTGCTACAAAACTAAACAGTTAGTTACGAATGAGTTTCAGTGGTAATTCAAACAGTGAAAGAAGACTGAGGCAAGTTACAGTCATGTGAAAAAGTTAGGACACCCCATGAAAACCTTTGTCTTTTTGAACATTTTTGAACATACATACATAAATATGAGCTTCATTTGAACAGTACTGAGAGATGAGCTTATATAACTAAACAATTAAAAATGAAGAAATTACATATAAACACAAGTTTATACATAGGGACATAAATTGTAACATTAAATGAACCTAACTTTCAAATTTAATGAGTCCTAACTTTTTTCTCACAAGAAATGCACATTTTTGTTCTTTACATTTTACAACATATGTCCATATGTTTAAAAATGTTCAAAGAGTCAAAGGTTTTCATGGGGTGTCCTAACATTTTCACATGACTGGAAACTAGCCACCAGCAAGCTACATTCGCTTCTTATTCAAACACACTGTTCTACCTTAAAAGATGCACCACCTCTGAATTTCTTCAGATCTTCTTGCTTCTGGTTTCCTACCAGAGTACAGTTTCGGTAGTGCTGAGGCCAGAGTAGCAAAGACAGAGGGTCTATTCTCCCTATTACAAGCTCAGTGAAAAATCACAGTGATTTTAAAGCTGCAATTTAAGTTAGAAATACTACACAGTGTATCTTTAAAATAAATTACTGTACAATATTCCTGAATTAAAAGAACTTAGGTGTAGTTTTTAGAGAGTAAAGAGAAAATATTGCATATTTAGGAGTCCTTAAGACCCCTGCAGGCCCTTTGAGGGAAGGTTTACATTGTCTGTAACTCTCATAATCAACTCCCATACCTGTACAGAACCTTTTTCTCAGTGTAATGTACCTGTGGTTGGGTTGTAAGCTTGGCCCACATTGGTGAAGACCTTGGTGAAGATGAGTCTTGTCAGAACACTGAAGGGTCCCACTGTTCCAGAGTTAGTGAGAGCAGCCGAAAAAGCCACCTTTGGACTCTCTGAGAAACATGAGATTAATGAGAAACTATCTGAAATGAATCAGGGAACAATGGCCAAAAATCTGCTTCTTCATAATTTCAGAAATTCTTTGTAGGTACATCCCTGGCTTCAGAGAACCACTTAAGTCTGAAACATTTAATGGCATCTACTGGTGAAGCTGCAAACAGCAACCCTCTGAATACCCCAGCCTTCAGCCATCCCTGTCCAAGCCTGTAACTACACAGTTGTTATACTACACACTTATTATAAAGAGGGACCACAACATCTTCACAGTCTTTGGACTCTGTGAAGAAGACAGCAGGGTTGTTTTCTTAGAGCTAGAATGAAAACACAGCCACAGAGCCTTGTTTTTAATGGTTCAGGTTTTTACAGATCTCCCACCTTCTTTGTCTTTCTGCATCTTTAGCAGCTCTGACTTCAGCTCCACTATCATGGCTCCCTGCTGATCCACCAGGTCTCTCAGGCTCTTCAGTTCTGCTGAAATGTCCCGCTGGATAAATATATTGGGTAAGCTTTCAGTTCCTGAAGATTCCCCAACACTGTCCCCAGAAATGTTCTGTGAGAGACACATGAGCAGCAGCAGACAGACAACAGCAGGTCTCTGCATTTTTAACATAAACAGAGTGGTCCTTTAGGCAGAGTGTCTCTCAATTACCGGAGCTTGTGTTGGTCACTGTCTGGTCTTTTGTTCTCTGTGGACTTTGGTCACTAATAAGTGTGGATTACTGAGCAAATGGGGCGAAGGTCAGAGTGAGACTATTTGATAAGTGACTAAAAGCTGCTGAGGTAAACCTGGATTTTTGGTGTTGAATGTATGACCTAAAACTGTGGTTCCCAAATGTTTGCCCAAATATTTTCTCTTGCTTTGAGATAAGCCTCATCATATTTTCAAGTCTGCTGCATGTTTAGCTCTCACAAACTTGTCCTTCTTTTGCGCTCAACAGTGTGTAACTCATTTGATTGCCCCACAATAGCTCCACGGCCCCTTAGTCCTTTGAGTGGCACTGTCTAAAAATTCAATTTTTTAAATGGGGCCTCCTGGACTCCTGGATTCTTAGAACCTTGCCTCTCTCCAACAAACTGCCCCTTAACCTGTTTCCACAATAACCAAGGGTACGCCATCAACGGGAGAAACTGTGGAGACTTGGTGTAAACTATATACCTGATGACATTAAGCGTTGTTTACTCATTGTGTATTCACATGTTGTTGTTCCTGACAAAAACAGGAACTGGTCCAATGCTGTTTACAAGGTGTCATATTACAGCATTAACCACCAGAGAGGGAGGATCTGAGGTCATAGGTCACCATCGCTCCAGCTGGTCAAGCATGGGCAGACATCATTAAGCAGTGAAACGTGAGAAAACACAAACACAAACACACACACACACACACAGAGTGCAATTAACAAAGGTCATATGCCAAGTGCAGGTCAGAGGAGTATAAAAGATATATAAAGCCCACCAACATCAGGCTGTGGAGCAGTGGAACGGTGTTCTAGAGTTCTGTGTTCCATCCAGTTGCTTTGAGTTACTTAATCTGATGCACATCTTAGTACATCTAACATTAGTACATCTATATCCAACAATGAGTCTGTACCCTCTCCATCACCTCATAAAAACTCCTTAGTTAAAATGTCAGAGTTCAGTACTGTTGATAATAAAATTTTAATTGACACAGTTAATCATCTCAAACCATCCACTTGTAGCCTTGACACACTACCAACCAATTTTTTAAAGAGTGTGTTTCACACTATGGCACCAGACCTACTCCACATTGTAAAAACCTCACTCATGTCAGGGGTTTTTCCGAGCTGTAATCAAGGTAATTAATGACATCCGCTTAAATACAGAGGCTGGAAAGGTATCTCTTCTATTACTTCTTGACCTTAGTGCTGCCTTTGATACCATTGACCATAAGATTCTTATAGATAGACTCTCAAACTGGGTTGGACTCTCAGGAACAGTCCTGAAGTGGTTCGTTTCTTACCTGGAAGGCAGGAACTACTTTGTAAAAATAGAAAATAATATTTCAGAGAACATGCCAGTAACCTGCGGTGTCCCCCAGGGCTCCATTCTTGGTCCACGTTTATTTAATTTATATATGCTTCCTCTTGGCCAGATTCTACAAGACTATGGGCTGTCCTATCACTGCTATGCAGATGATACTCAAATTTACATGGCCCTGTCCCCAAATGACTCTGGCCCAGTTGACTCATTAAGCAAGTGTCTTGAACACATCACAAAATGGATGGGACACAATTTTCTGCAGCTGAATAAAGATAAAACTAAGATTATACTATTTGGGAACAGCACTGAGAGACAAAGATTGGCTACGTTTTAACCAACCTGGTCACTAACTGTGGTATACCTCCTCCTATACTCTAGGGGGCAGGAGGGAGGTTAACACCCCCAGTGGGTGCAGGAGGGAGGTCTAGGGGTATAAATAGGGGAAGCCAGGTAAGAGTGGGAGAGAGTTGACCTACAGGCACATGTACTCTCTGCTTGGAAGACCTCCTTGTGAGAAACTTTGAGTTTCAGGCTCATTGTTAGTATGTATTACTTATGCCACAATGCTGATATTATGCTAATGATAATGCTAATATAATGCTAATGCTAGTGCTAGGCTAAGGCTGGTTTTTATACTAGTATGCTAATGCTAACGGGTTAAGAACATGGTAGCTGGGGAATTCATTTTCACCCATTTATACAGAAGGAGGTTCTTAATGTGCGGATGGCTGGGATTTGAGAAACTGCTTGGAGGTTTTTCCGTACCCAAGTTCCTTCAAGTTTATATCTTCCACCTGCTGCTCATCCTTTCTGGACTGCATTACAACTGGTGGGACTAATTATCTTCTTTTCCATTAAGGATCTAGCACTAAGCCCATGCTCCTATAGGATAAAAAAAAAGGAAAAAGGAAGGACAAAGACAAAGGACTGTGTTTTGAGGGGTTATTTGTTTGTGGGTTTTTTCTTTTGGTTTGTTTGATTGATTGGTTGGTTTTGTATAGGTTTTTTTTGTATGTTGATGCTATATGAATATATAATTTTTTTGCTTATTATTAATGTTGTTAATGAGTATAATAATTAGTAAATACTATAATAGATAAAAGGTCTCATTTCATCTACCTTGTCTTCATTTAACACTGTAGCATTTATGCTGTCCCATGTGGTATGCCCCTCATATTTTTTGTAGCAAACATTCTAACAATATCGTTTAGGGTAATTGTTACATAGTGGCGCCCGAACAGGGACCTTCGGGATTCTAGCTGTTATTGCTATCTGTGTTCATAACTGTGTCTTGTGTTACAACTGTCCAACTGAGATGGAGGCAGGAGCCTCACCCCCACTAGATTTCACGACTGGACAATTTGTCACACGTCGGGATGCAGTCAGTGAGATCATTGATACCTTGAGTCACCTGTACATTGCATCTGAGGAAGAGGAAGATGATAGGAGTTCGGTTGGCCAAGAAGAAGCACCTGACTGGTCACTACCCCCTCCACCTCCACCGCCAGAGGACAGCCTAGCAGACCAACTTCGGATCATGGAGGAGAGGATTTGCTCCCTAGAAACTAAGCTGCAAGAGCAACAAAGTTGCTTAGGTGATGCCAGGGCATGTAAAGAGGCAGGAGCTGGAACAGAATGACAGAATAATTGAAGAACGACTCATACCTACTGCAGAGACAAAATGAGAGACTCAAGGAAGTGATAGACCTTGAGGTAATGGAACTGGGAAAGACAGTGCTAGACTGTTTTAACAGAAGAGACAAACAACTGGAGAAGAGGTTTCAAACCCTACTGCCTGTAACCTCCACTCCCTTTCTGTCAACTCACAACAGGGTACGTACTATAAGAGATCAACAGGCCCAACCAAGCTCCACTGGTGACAGTTTGACTGCTACACCATTGAGCCTCCCCATCAATCTGGAATTCCCAAGATATGGAGGTCTCGATGAAGAGCAAGACCCCTTAGCTTTTATTGAGAAGTGTGAGGAGTTCCTGGCTGTCCGAGCCCTGAATGACCTAGAGATACTAGCAGCCCTCACTTCTGTTCTATCAGGTACAGCTAAAGACAGGTGGAAGGCAGAAAGGAAGGCGGTAAAAAAAAAAAAAAAAAAGACCAGCCGAAAAGGCTCAGCTCAGGACCCTACTCACGTGAGTGTATTCCAACCTGCTCCACCTCCCATTGGGATGCTGATACTACCACTCTTCATCAAAGGTCGAGAGTTCTCCGCCGTAGTGGACACTGGCAGCACATATTCTATGATGCAAGAGTCTCTGTGGGAAATACTGAAAGAGAAGAAGGAGGTTTGGAGGCCTTGTGCGGAGAAAAATTTCCTCCTTGCTGATGGTCAGGCCAGAGCTGCCAAAGGTCTAGTAGAATTAGATTGTCAGTTGCATACCCACTGCAAGCACAACCCATTTTACATGATGGGTTATGGGGATTTGGCATTTCCACTTATTGCTGGCTTAGATTTTCTCCACTCATTCGGCCTCAACATCAATTTTCAAGACACCATGTATTGCTTGCCAGGGGGTTTTCCAACCAGATTCTACAGGGTGGATATGGACAGCAAGATGTCACCACCACATATAGCCAGCGTGCATCTCTACATCGCTGAGCCCATTAAAGAAGCCCCGGATGCCGAGTTACAACGGCAAGTAGAAAGTCTAGTAGAGAAGGCTGACGTTTCCGATGATCTCAAGCAACAACTAGCAAAACTGTTACACCAATGGCCATCAGTATGCTCCACCAAACTAGGGCAAACGTCAGAATTTCTTCACCGTATCACCATCACTGATGAACTTCCTGTCCATGCCTTACAGAGTATCGATGGAGAAACAACAGATAACCAAAGGGGAAATAAAAGATATGATAAGAAAAGGCATAATCCGACCATCCACTTCCCCGTGGGCTGCTCCGGTGGTCCTTGTGCCTAAGAAGGATGGAGGCATGAGATTCTGTGTGGACTACCGGCGACTGAACATCAAAACCCACCTTGATGGCTATCCGATGCCTCAGGTACTGGAGATTTTGGAGTCCCTTCATGGAGCAACCATTTTCAGCACCCTTGACCTTAAGATTGGGTACTGGCAGGTCAACCTGGAGAGGGACAGTATCCAGAAATCTGTGTTTGTCACATGCGAAGGGTTGTATGAATTCTTGGTTCTTCCCTTTGGCCTCAAAAATGCTGCAGCAACATTTCAACGCCTGATGGAAATCGTTCTAAGAGACCTGAAGGGGAAAACGTGTTTTGTCTACATAGACGATATTGTAGTCTATTCCTCTTTGGCCCAGCAACATTTTCACCATCTTCAAGAAGTGTTGGAGTGTTTCCATCAAGCAGGACTGACATTAAACCTGAAGAAGTGCAACCTCCTGCAAACCTCCCTCACTTTTCTTGGTCATGTGGTCTCTAAGGAGGGCATAAGTACAGAACCCAGCAAGGTGGAGGCAGTGAAGGATTTTCCCCAACCTCAATCTGTCAAAGCGGTGCAGAGGTTTTTGGGGATGACAGGGTGGTACCACCGGTTCATTCCATGTTTCGCTGAAAGAGCGGCCGCCCTCAATGCCCTGAAGAAGAAGAATGTTACCTGGATATGGACGGAAGAATGCTTAAGAGCTTTTGAGGACATCAAGCAAGCCTTGATCACTGCCCCAGTCCTGATCTCCCCAGACTTCAGTAAATCCTTCCAAATTCAGACGGATGCAAGTGAGGAGGGACATGGTGCTGTACTCTCTCAAGACATAGATGAACAAGAGCATGTCATTGCTTATGCCTCAAGACTCCTGCGAGGGGCTGAAAAACATTACTCCACTGCAGAGAAGGAATGCCTGGCAGTGGTGTGGGCCATTGAAAAATGGAGGGTGTACTTAGAGGGACGACACTTCCAAGTGATCACCGACCATGCCGCACTCACTTGGGTTTTTAACCACCCTAAACCATCATCAAGATTGACCTGGTGGGCCATAAGTCTGCAAGGTTTTGACTTTACTGTCCGCTACCAAAAAGGAAGGTGCAACATGGTACCAGATACCCTCTCTCGCATCCACACTGGTCAGATGGAAGGGATGGTAGCCACTTACCAGGTAGCTGGAGCGGTGGTGGAAGACTTGCCAGTAGATTGGACAGACCTCACTAGGGAACAAGAAACAAATGATTCTCTCCAGCCACTACGAGACGAGGCAAAAAACCCACAGGGAGGCAAGACCGGATCTGTTTTGTATTTAAGAATGGTGTTTTATTCAGGGAGGTGCCCAAGCGACATCAGGGTCAAACCTGGCAAGTGGTGGTCCCAAACAAGTTCAGGAGAGCTTTTCTTCAATACGCCCATGACAACCCATTGGGTGGACATTTGGGGCAACTAAAGACACTTCTACGCCTATTAGAGGTAGCATATAGGCCTTACATTCGGAAGGAGGTATGGGCGTATTGTCGTGGTTGCAAGATTTGCCAAAAGTACAAACCATGCATGTCCAAGCTTAGCGGATTGTTACAGTCCACTCCTGTCGTCGAGCCGGGATATATGTTGGGTGTAGATCTCATGGGCCCTCTACCCTATGGCAGAATGAACACCTCTTGGTTGTGGTGGACTACTGTAGCAAATGGGTTGAGTTGTTCCCTATCCGAGTTGCTAAGGCACCCCAAATTGCCCGAATCTTGAGTGATGAGATCTTCACCCGGTGGGGTACACCTGTCTATCTGGTGTCCGATCGAGGAGCTCAATTCACCTCCCACCTGCTCCATACCACCTGTCAGCAATGGGGCGTAGTGCAGAAACTCACCGCAGCCTATCACCCCCAAACCAACCTGACTGAGCGAGTCAATCGGACCCTCAAAACCATGCTCGCATCCTTCGTACGGGGTAAGCACCGACGATGGGACCAGTGGCTCCCTGAGTTTCGGTTTGCTAATAATACTGCATGGCAGGAGAGCACTGGGTTCACTCCAGCTGAGGTGGCATTAGGCTCAAGGGACCATTGGAAAGACTTTTGAGCCAGCCATCTGACCCTGAACAGGCCGCCTACAAAGTCATCCAAAGGCAACAAAAACTGTTTCAGCAAGTACGAGTGAACATGGAAAGAGCTCAGAATAAACAGGCCAAATATTACAACCGTCGCCGAAAGAAAGAGGAGTTCAGTGAGGATGATCTGGTCTGGGTGAGGTCCCATCCTTTATCTCGAGCCAGTTCTGGGTTTTCAGCTAAACTAGTGGAAAAATGGAAAGGTCCAGCCAAAATTGTAAAACAACTCAATCCAGTAAACTACCATGTAACTTACCTTAATAATCCCAAACAGGTCGACACCGTCCATATAGAACACCTCAAGCGGTACTATGGTCAGACCGGGTCGATTCTTGGGGGGAGGGGTATGTAACCAACCTGGTCACTAACTGTGGTATACTTCCTCCTATCCTCTAGGGGGCAGGAGGGAGGTTAACATGTCTAGGGGTATAAATAGGGAAAGCCAGGTAAGAGTGGGAGAGAGTTGACCTACAGGCACATGTACTCTCTGCTTGGAAGACCTCCTTGTGAGAAACTTTGTGTTTCAGACTCACTGTGAGTATGTATTACTTATGCCACAATGCTGATATTATGCTAATGATAATGCTAATGCTAGTGCTAGGCTAAGGCTGGTTTTTATACTAGTATGCTAATGCTAACGGGTTAAGAATATGGTAGTTGGGGAATTCATTTTCACCCTTTTATACAGAAGGAGGTTCTTAATGTGTGGATGGCTGGGATTTGAGAAACTGCTTGGAGGTTTTTCCGTACCCAAGTTCCTTCAAGTTTATATCTTCCACCTGCTGCTCATCCTTTCTGGACTGCATTACAACTGGTGGGACTAATTATCTTCTTTTCCATTAAGGATCTAGCACTAAGCCCATGCTCCTATAGGATAAAAAAAAGGAAAAAGGAAGGACAAAGACAAAGGACTGTGTTTTGAGGGGTTATTTGTTTGTGGGTTTTTTCTTTTGTTTTTTTTGATTGATTGGTTGGTTTTGTGTAGGTTTTTTTTTTGTTGTATGTTGATGCTATATGAATATATATATTTTTTTGCTTATTATTAATGTTGTTAATGAGTATAATAATTAGTAAATACTATAATAGATAAAAGGTCTCATTTCAGCTACCTTGTCTTCATTTAACAATGTAGCATTTATGCTGTCCCATGTGGTATCCCCCTCATATTTCTTGTAGAAAACATTCTAACAATATTGTTTAGGGTAATTGTTACAACGTATCTGGACTCGAGGGACCTCAAATCTAAACAACTGGCTCAAAACCTTGGTGTATTAATGGACTCAGATCTCAGTTTTAGTAGTCATATTAAAGCGGTTACTAGATCAGCATTTTACCATCTTAAAAACATCAGTAAGATTAAAGACTTTCTGACTAAACCAGACCTGGAGAGACTTATCCATGCCTTTATTTCTAACAAGATTGATTACTGTAATGGTCTCTTAGCTGGACTTACAAAAAAGACCATTAAACAACTTCAGCTGATTCAAAATGCAGCTGCCAGAGTTCTCACTCGGAGCAAAGGAAGAGATCACATCACCCCCATCCTCAAATCCTTACACTAGATACCAGTCTGTTACAGAATAGATTTTAAGGTGTTATTACTGGTCTATAAATGTCTAAATGGGGTAGGACCAGTGTATTTATCAGATCTGCTACAGAGATATGAGCTGAGCAGAGCTCTCAGATCTTTAGGAACTAGTCATTAGTCCTGCCTCAGGTCAAAACTAAACAAAGCTAAACAAAGGCAGCGTTTAGTTACTATGCCGCTTTTAAATGGAACCAGCTGACTGAGAATATTAGAAGAGCCCAGACTTTAGACACTTTTAAATCAAGACTTAAAACATTCCTGTTTGAGCAGCTTACAGTTCAGTTTAAAATATTCTGCACTTTTCTGTAATGGCACTTTATTTTTTTTATTTCTTTTCTTTTCTTGTCATTTTAAATTGTTTCAATCATTTTACTCTTTTTATGTAATTGTCTAATTGGACATTTATGATTTTATTCTGGCTTTTAATTTAATTGTTTCTTTTTCTGTAAAGCACTTTGAATTGCTTCTATATGAAAGGTGCTCTATGAAAAACTTGCCTTGCCTTGCCTTGCACACACACACACACACACACACACACACACACACACACACACACACACACACACACACACACACACTTTTCACACATGCAAAGTAATCCAGAAATGTTCCAAAGTTTACCCAGAAGAACTGTATGTGTGAACGTGACACATGCAACATTCGTCCTCAACATTACCTGGACTTCAGATTAAAAAAAACTCCAGATAAAGTCAGAGTCAGTGCATGTGAAAATGAAGAAAGAAATGTTTGGAGTTTAATTTGTACTACACATATTTGTACTATTAAAGATCATTTTATTTTGCCACTTGCACCAAAAGAAATTCTGATTCTGAGCTAATCATTCAACAATCAGTCAACAAGTCCCCACAGAAATGTTCCAGAATCTAATGTTTTGTCTCTTGTTACTTTTGTAATTATATAAGCTATAATTCAAGTTATAAATACACTGTTGCTATGTGTATTATTATTATGTAATTATGCAGATTCAAACATGTTTAGACACTTTAGAAGAGTATAGAGCACTGGTCTGTGAGTTGGGGTGCGTGTCATTCTCAGATGGGGTAGAGAAGGAAGCCAGTGAAGGTGGTGGAGTTGTTTGCGTTGTCAAAGAGTTTGTAGGTAGCGCTGAGGCTGGTGAAGACCTTGTCCTCCTTCTCCAGTTCCAAAGTCAGGCCACTGCTAATAAACTCATGATAACCGTGAGTGTTATAAGAACCAATGTGCATAAGTGTATGGTCATTCTTATGCAAATTAACAGACATTGCGTTATTCTTCAAGTAGCCCAGAGCCGTGAATCTGAAATAGTAGACTCCCTTCACTGGAGCTGTGAAGACTCCTGAGACAAAAAAAAAACAAAAACTTATTATTAGCCTCAGTGATGACATCAGGTAAACTTCCCTCTGAGATTCTACACTGTAAGAACAAGAACAATGTCCTGTACAGGCACACTGCTGTTTGCTGAAGTTAGTGACAGTGTAAACAATGTAATTGTCCCTTCAAAAGTCCAGCAGGGGTCCTAAAGGCAATGTTCATGATTTTAATGAAATTCAGAGGTTTCCTCGCCATATCCTAGCTCTAAGGTCTGTTCGTGCACTGGAAAAAAAGGGTTTGTACACAGCCCTGGCTCAGTAAATGGACTAAACACTACGGTCTCTGTCAGAAATGGCTTGGATCTCTCTGTCTCTCGGACTTGAAAGTAAACACAGAGAAAGTGCTACAAAACTAAACAGTTAGTTACGAATGAGTTTCAGTGGTAATTCAAACAGTGAAAGAAGACTGAGGCAAGTTACAGTCATGTGAAAAAGTTAGGACACCCCATGAAAACCTTTGTCTTTTTGAACATTTTTGAACATACATACGTAAATATGAGCTTCATTTGAACAGTACTTAGAGATGAGCTTATATAACTAAACAATTAAAAATGAAGAAATTACATATAAACACAAGTTTATACATAGGGACATAAATTGTAACATTAAATGAACCTAACTTTCAAATTTAATGAGTCCTAACTTTTTTCTCACAAGTAATACACATTTTTGTTCTTTACATTTTACAACATATGTCCATATGTTTAAAAATGTTCAAAAAGTCAAAGGTTTTCATGGGGTGTCCTAACATTTTCACATGACTGGAAACTAGCCACCAGCAAGCTACATTCGCTTCTTATTCAAACACACTGTTCCACCTTAAAAGATGCACCACCTCTGAATTTCTTCAGATCTTCTTGCTTCTGGTTTCCTACCAGAGTACAGTTTCGGTAGTGCTGAGGCCAGAGTAGCAAAGACAGAGGGTCTATTCTCCCTATTACAGCTCAGTGAAGCATCACAGTGATTTTAAAGCTGCAATTTAAGTTAGAAATACTACACAGTGTATCTTTAAAATAAATTACTGTACAATATTCCTGAATTAAAAGAACTTAGGTGTAGTTTTTAGAGAGTAAAGAGAAAGTATTGCATATTTAGGGGTCCTTAAGACCCCTGCAGGCCCTTTGAGGGAAGGTTTACATTGTCTGTAACTCTCATAATCAACTCCCATACCTGTACAGAACCTTTTTCTCAGTGTAATGTACCTGTGGTTGGGTTGTAAGCTTGGCCCACATTGGTGAAGACCTTGGTGAAGATGAGTCTTGTCAGAACACTGAAGGGTCCCACTGTTCCAGAGTTAGTGAGAGCAGCCGAAAAAGCCACCTTTGGACTCTCTGAGAAACATGAGATTAATGAGAAACTATCTGAAATGAATCAGGGAACAATGGCCAAAAATCTGCTTCTTCATAATTTCAGAAATTCTTTGTAGGTACATCCCTGGCTTCAGAGAACCACTTAAGTCTGAAACATTTAATGGCATCTACTGGTGAAGCTGCAAACAGCAACCCTCTGAATACCCCAGCCTTCAGCCATCCCTGTCCAAGCCTGTAACTACACAGTTGTTATACTACACACTTATTATAAAGAGGGACCACAACATCTTCACAGTCTTTGGACTTTGTGAAGAAGACAGCAGGGTTGTATTCTTAGAGCTAGAATGAAAACACAGCCACAGAGCCTTGTTTTTAATGGTTCAGGTTTTTACAGATCTCCCACCTTCTTTGTCTTTCTGCATCTTTAGCAGCTCTGACTTCAGCTCCACTATCATGGCTCCCTGCTGATCCACCAGGTTTCTCAGTCTCCTCAGTTCTGCATAAATGCCCGGCCGGAATATACTGGGCAGGTTTTCAGTTCCTGAAGAGTCCCCAACACTGTCCCCAGAAATGTTCTGTAAGAGACACATGAGCAGCAGCAGACAGACAACAGCAGGTCTCAACATTTTTAACATAAAGAGAGCGGTCCTTTAGGCAGAGTGTCTCTCAATTACCAGAGCTTGTGTTGGTCACTGTCTGGTCTTTTGTTCTCTGTGGACTTTGGTCACTAATAAATGTGAATTAATGAGCAAATGGGGCGAAGGTCAGAGTGAGACCTATTTGATATGTCACTAAAAGCTGCTGAGGTAAACCTTTTTGGTGTTGAATGTATGACCTAAAACTGTGGTTCCCAAATGTTTTCCCAAATATTTTCTCTTGCTTTGAGATAAGCCTCATCGTATTTTCAAGTCTGCTGCATGTTTAGCTCTCACAAACTTGTCCTTCTTTTGTGTTCAACTGTGTGTAGCTCATTTGATTCCCCCACAATAGCTCCACGGCCCCTTAGTCCTTTGAGTGGCAGTGATGTCTGCACTGTCTAAAAATTCATTTTTTTTAATGGGGCCTCCTGGATTCCATTTGTAACATTTGTAAGGATTCTTAGAACCTTGCCTCTCTCCAACACACTGCCCCTTAACCTGTTTCCACAAGTTTTGATGGGAACCAAGGGTACGCCATCAGTGGGGGAAACTGTGGAGACTTGGTGTAAACTATATACCTGATGACATTAAGCGTTGTTTACTCATTGTGTATTCACATGTTGTTGCAGCGTATAGTTCTCGCTGGATTCTTTCATCAGCCATCGATCCAAGGAGCATTTCAACCTCTTCAAACGACCATGTCATAATTTTACAAGCTGCTGTTGTGAGTAGGATAAAAACATATGTGATCTCTGCTGTAACTTGGAGATTTTACAGATGGAAAGTTTGTGCTGGACGTCTGCATTGTGTAGCATGGAGTGATGACTCCCTCTGGAAAAACTGCACTCTGAATGGTTTATATGTCACAGTTTAGTCCCTACTCAGCTCACTCGAAACCACAAGTGAACAGGGACTAAAAAAAACCCACATCCAGGGACCAAAAGAAGAAAAGCTGAGTAGAGTCTAGTAAGGACCATGCAGTGGAAAATTTGCTATGGATGAAAACATCAGCTAAAGAAGAGTACCACAGTGGAACTAAGCCTTTGCGATTTATTTTGTTGTAATCCTCAATGATTAATATGTATGTGTATTTTCACATTATAATCATTAAATAAGTTCAAACTGTCAATCAATGCCATAACATAACCCCAACACCATCACACGGGGAAGAGGAGAAAGCCACTAAAGCTGGTGCGGATTCCAGAATCATAAACTATATACCTGATGACATTAAGCGTTGTTTACTCATTGTGTATTCACATGTTGTTGTTCCTGACAAAAACAGGAACTGGTCCAATGCTGTTTACATGGTGTCATATTACAGCATTACACTGTAAGCCCGGATTTTATATCTACTTAAATAATTTATGTACATTGAACTGAACAGTTTAAGTTTTATTGCATTACTATCAAATGTAAGTATATTATACTCACATTAGTACACATTTAAATCTATTAGCAGTTTTAATTTTAATGAACTAAAAGTTGTACGTTTTTATCTGATTAACTTCAAAGCTTAAATTAAGGTAATTTAACAGAAAACTGGGGACTTTTTGTTTTAATGTCACCCTTTTACTTGTTGACGGACTTGTAGTTTTTCAACTGTTGAAGGCTTTTGCAAGAAGTTAAGTGTGGCGGAGTCATTTTTAACATGCACACCTGGATTTTTCACCTATTACCTTGAGCTTTTTTTGCGAAGTGGAATCTTACCAAAACGCACTGTTTTTTGAGCAACATTTTTTGTTTATATCAGTTTAACAGACACTTTCTGCTACAGTTCTTCTGCCAGGTCAACCAGTGATTAATTTTGGTAAGTTCTTTATGCTACCTTACGAATTAGTTTGAAATAAATTGTTATGGTATCTTTGTTTTCAGAAGAGAATATGGGACAATTTACAATCAACCAATAATTAACTTATAGCGTCTATTTGCTTCAAAACAAATGTTCTGAGTTCGAAACGCGCGCTTTCATCCCTTTACAATTTAAAAAGTGTGTAAGGATTTCTTGTAATGATGAATATCTGTAGGCTCGCTATGTATTGATCCTTACATTGTTGTTAGTAGTGCTGATAATTATATTGCCATTTTACACAAACTGTTAGCTGTGCAAAATTAAATGGGGATTTTTGTCAATCAGCTACAAATAAAATTTTATTTTGTTTTCTGGATGCAGTTTGAGTGAGGTGGTTTCAGCATGTACTAATTTCCAGAGTTTATTAGTAATGTTAGTCTTACACCTGCAGTTTAAATTAAAGAAATATCTGGATTTTAATCATGAATTTTTGATGAGTTATTTGACTACATATGGGCTAATTGGAAAAATCATGTAATTTGATTTTGTGTAAACTATTCTTCTGAAGTGAATCAAAGATACAGCTTGATATCAAATAAATCTGAATCAGATTCTGCACTAATTTATGCTGTGGGGGGTAAATCCATGTTAAATCACACCATTCTTCGCACCGTTATTGGACAGAATTACATGGTTTCCAGATGTATATGGCAGATTCCAGTTTCTATATGGCAATTTAAAGCAACTCTGGTATTTGGTGGACAACACATCAATTAACTTAATTGTTTTGCTTGTCAATTTAATTTTTTCTATGTTAGGATGTAACTGACAAGGACTCATAATGTCAAACTTCAGTGGTACTCCTCTGTGTTGATCAGAAACACCCTCAAGTAAACCCATCCAAAGTGGGGATCATCTTGGAAGGCGCTGTGGTGATGGATGACCTGGCCAATTTACCCCAGGCCACCTGTCTTCTGTTAGGTCTCATCTATGCTCTTCACTTGGACTACCCTAAGGGCATGAAAAACACTTTCTGCTTTATTCAGCAGGTAATGCTCAACTAGGGTAGTCGTGAACTGCCACCCAAAATTCAAACTTTAAAGAATCAGCTTGCTGTGTGAAACTGAATTCAAGAAGGTTACTGTTCCATGTACAAAATTTGTTGTTTATGTTTTTGCTCTTGTGTACTGTTTGCAGTGTACACAATATGGCCTAAAATTTGTGTGCACCTGTTTGGCTGTAATTTTAGTAGAATTTTGTCTTTAGGAAGCATTAGTTTAGAGAAGTCATATTCTGCCATTTTTTCCTCCCCCAATGGCTACATTATCTATGTCAGGACAACTTTAGTTCAGATTTGAGAGCTCATTTTCTCAGAGGTCATTTTCTCTTATTTTTTTATTATTATTTTACATTTTAACCACTACATGGTAGCTAAAGGGGTAACTGCATTTAAACCTGACTACTTTTTTTATTGTAATGTTTAAAATAAGTTTTAGTTGAATTTTAAGAGCTGTTTTAGAAGACATGTTCTCATGTATCTGTTCAAAGTGTTGTTAAAATAACATTGTTTTTCAGGATCAGTCATATTTTTTTTTAAAATGGTACAAGTCTTACAATTTTTTCCAGGAGTATAAATTTGTGAGTACAACTTTATATAGCATTTGTGCAACTAGGCCTGCAAGACATTGATTCGGATTTATTCAATGCTAATTCTATGTGGAATTACTTAAGAATGTTTCAGTTATAAGAGCAAATTTTCAGGGTAGTGCGTTATGTCCCTTTGATGTTGATGTTGTATTTCAAGGAAATAATAAAGCACAAAAAGAACTGTATAGGTCTGTCTTGTATTTCCATTAATATTTCTGATCAATAATAAGTTAAATAGGATTTTTAATAGGATTAAAAAGAAAATTAAGTAGAAATCAAATTCATTTACTTCAACGTAAGATACTAAGTAGAATTACTAGGTAAAGGAATTGGTATAACAAAAATCAACTTATCCTTTAGGTGTAACAACTTGACATTTTAAGTTATGACTCAAGTTTTCATTGCACATTACTTAACATTTTAATGCAAACGGTTTCCTTAAAATTTTTAAGTAAACTCAACTTATCCGGGCTAACAGTGTAACCACCAGAGAGGGAGGATCTGAGGTCATAGGTCACCATCGCTCCAGCTGGTCAAGCATGGGCAGGAAACATTAAGCAGTGAAAGGTGAGAACATACAAACACACAAACACAAACACACACACACACACACACACAGTGCAATTAACAAAGGTCATATGCCAAGTGCAGGTCAGAGGAGTATAAAAGATATATAAAGCCCACCAACATCAGGCTGTGGAGCAGTGGAACGGTGTTCTAGAGTTCTGTGTTCCATCCAGTTGCTTTAAGTTACTTAATCTGATGCACATCTTAGTACATCTAACATTAGTACATCTATATCCAACAATGAGTCTGTACCCTCTCCATCACCTCAACTGAAAATGTCAGAGTTCAGTACTGTTGATAATAAAATTTTAATTGACACAGTTAATCATCTCAAACCATCCACTTGTAGCCTTGACACACTACCAACCAATTTTTTAAAGAGTGTGTTTCACACTATGGCACCAGACCTACTCCACATTGTAAACACCTCACTCATGTCAGGGGTTTTTCCGAGCTCACTAAAAACTGCAGTTGTAAAGCCTCTTCTAAAAAAGAAAAATTTTAAATCATCTCGGTTAAGTAACTACAGGCCATTTTCTAATTTACTGTTCATTGGCAAAATCATTAAGAAAATAGTTTTCAGGCAAATCACTAGTTTCTTGTCCATTAACAGTAGCTTAGACAAATTCCAGTCCGGGTTCCGGTCTAATCACAGCACTGAGACTGCTCTAATCAAGGTAATTAATGACATCCGCTTAAATACAGAGGCTGGAAAGGTATCTCTTCTATTACTTCTTGACCTTAGTGCTGCCTTTGATACCATTGACCATAAGATTCTTATAGATAGACTCTCAAACTGGGTTGGACTCTCAGGAACAGTCCTGAAATGGTTCGTTTCTTACCTGGAAGGCAGGAACTACTTTGTAAAAATAGAAAATAATATTTCAGAGAACATGCCAGTAACCTGCGGTGTCCCCCAGGGCTCCATTCTTGGTCCACGTTTATTTAATTTATATATGCTTCCTCTTGGCCAGATTCTACAAGACTATGGGCTGTCCTATCACTGTTATGCAGATGATACTCAAATTTACATGGCCCTGTCCCCAAATGACTCTGGCCCAGTTGACTCATTAAGCAAGTGCCTTGAACACATCACAAAATGGATGGGACACAATTTTCTGCAGCTGAATAAAGATAAAACTGAGATTATACTATTTGGGAACAGCACTGAGAGACAAAGATTGGCTACGTATCTGGACTCGAGGGCCCTCAAATCTATAATGGACTCAGATCTCAGTTTTAGTAGTCATATTAAAGCGGTTACTAGATCAGCATTTTACCATCTTAAAAACATCAGTAAGATTAAAGACTTTCTGACTAAACCAGACCTGGAGAGACTTATCCATGCCTTTATTTCTAACAAGATTGATTACTGTAATGGTCTCTTAGCTGGACTTACAAAAAAGACCATTAAACAACTTCAGCTGATTCAAAATGCAGCTGCCAGAGTTCTCACTCGGAGCAAAGGAAGAGATCACATCACCCCCATCCTCAAATCCTTACACTAGATACCAGTCTGTTACAGAATAGATTTTAAGGTGTTATTACTGATCTATAAATGTCTAAATGGGGTAGGACCAGTGTATTTATCAGATCTGCTACAGAGATATGAGCTGAGCAGAGCTCTCAAATCTTTAGGAACTAGTCATTAGTCCTGCCTCAGGTCAAAACTAAACAAAGCTAAACAAAGGCAGTGTTTAGTTACTATGCCGCTTTTAAATGGAACCAGCTGACTGAGAATATTAGAAGAGCCCAGACTTTAGACACTTTTAAATCAAGACTTAAAACATTCCTGTTTGAGCAGCTTACAGTTCAGTTTAAAATATTCTGCACTTTTCTGTAATGGCACTTTATTTTTTTTATTTCTTTTCTTTTCTTGTCATTTTAAATTGTTTCAATCATTTTACTCTTTTTATGTAATTGTCTAATTGGACATTTATGATTTTATTCTGGCTTTTAATTTAATTGTTTCTTTTTCTGTAAAGCACTTTGAATTGCTTCTATATGAAAGGTGCTCTATAAAAAACTTGCCTTGCCTTGCCTTACCTTGCACACACACACACACACACACACACACACACACACACTTTTCACACATGCAAAGTAATCCAGAAATGTTCCAAAGTTTACCCAGAAGAACTGTATGTGTGAACGTGACACATGCAACATTCGTCCTCAACATTACCTGGACTTTATCCTGATAGCGCCCTAATAAAAACTCCAGATAAAGTCAGAGTCAGTGCATGTGAAAATGAAGAAAGAAATGTTTGGAGTTTAATTTGTACTACACATATTTGTACTATTAAAGATCATTTTATTTTGCCACTTGCACCAAAAGAAATACTGATTCTGAGCTAATCATTCAACAATCAGTCAACAAGTCCCCACAGAAATGTTCCAGAATCTAATGTTTTGTCTCTTGTTACTTTTGTAATTATATAAGCTATAATTCAAGTTATAAATACACTGTTGCTATGTGTATTATTATTATGTAATTATGCAGATTCAAACATGTTTAGACACTTTAGAAGAGTATAGAGCACTGGTCTGTGAGTTGGGGTGCGTGTCATTCTCAGATGGGGTAGAGAAGGAAGCCAGTGAAGGTGGTGGAGTTGTTTGCGTTGTCAAAGAGTTTGTAGGTAGCGCTGAGGCTGGTGAAGACCTTGTCCTCCTTCTCCAGTTCCAAAGTCAGGCCACTGCTAATAAACTCATGATAACCGTGAGTGTTATAAGAACCAATGTGCATAAGTGTATGGTCATTCTTATGCAAATTAACAGACATTGCGTTATTCTTCAAGTAGCCCAGAGCCGTGAATCTGAAATAGTAGACTCCCTTCACTGGAGCAGTGAAGACTCCTGAGACAAAAAAAAAAAAAAAAAACTTATTATTAGCCTCAGTGATGACATCAGGTAAACTTCCCTCTGAGATTCTACACTGTAAGAACAAGAACAATGTCCTGTACAGGCACACTGCTGTTTGCTGAAGTTAGTGACAGTGTAAACAATGTAAGTGTCCCTTCAAAAGTCCAGCAGGGGTCCTAAAGGCAATGTTCATGATTTTAATGAAATTCAGAGGTTTCCTCGCCATATCCTAGCTCTAAGGTCTGTTCGTGCACTGGAAAAAAAGGGTTTGTACACAGCCCTGGCTCAGTAAATGGACTAAACACTACGGTCTCTGTCAGAAATGGCTTGGATCTCTCTGTCTCTCGGTCTTGAAAGTAAACACAGAGAAAGTGCTACAAAACTAAACAGTTAGTTACGAATGAGTTTCAGTGGTAATTCAAACAGTGAAAGAAGACTGAGGCAAGTTACAGTCATGTGAAAAAGTTAGGACACCCCATGAAAACCTTTGTCTTTTTGAACATTTTTGAACATACATACGTAAATATGAGCTTCATTTGAAGAGTACTGAGAGATGAGCTTATATAACTAAACAATTAAAAATGAAGAAATTACATATAAACACAAGTTTATACATAGGGACATAAATTGTAACATTAAATGAACCTAACTTTCAAATTTAATGAGTCCTAACTTTTTTCTCACAAGTAATACACATTTTTGTTCTTTACATTTTACAACATATGTCCATATGTTTAAAAATGTTCAAAAAGTCAAAGGTTTTCATGGGGTGTCCTAACATTTTCACATGACTGGAAACTAGCCACCAGCAAGCTACATTCGCTTCTTATTCAAACACACTGTTCCACCTTAAAAGATGCACCACCTCTGAATTTCTTCAGATCTTCTTGCTTCTGGTTTCCTACCAGAGTACAGTTTCGGTAGTGCTGAGGCCAGAGTAGCAAAGACAGAGGGTCTATTCTCCCTATTACAGCTCAGTGAAGCATCACAGTGATTTTAAAGCTGCAATTTAAGTTAGAAATACTACACAGTGTATCTTTAAAATAAATTACTGTACAATATTCCTGAATTAAAAGAACTTAGGTGTAGTTTTTAGAGAGTAAAGAGAAAGTATTGCATATTTAGGGGTCCTTAAGACCCCTGCAGGCCCTTTGAGGGAAGGTTTACATTGTCTGTAACTCTCATAATCAACTCCCATACCTGTACAGAACCTTTTTCTCAGTGTAATGTACCTGTGGTTGGGTTGTAAGCTTGGCCCACATTGGTGAAGACCTTGGTGAAGATGAGTCTTGTCAGAACACTGAAGGGTCCCACTGTTCCAGAGTTAGTGAGAGCAGCCGAAAAAGCCACCTTTGGACTCTCTGAGAAACATGAGATTAATGAGAAACTATCTGAAATGAATCAGGGAACAATGGCCAAAAATCTGCTTCTTCATAATTTCAGAAATTCTTTGTAGGTACATCCCTGGCTTCAGAGAACCACTTAAGTCTGAAACATTTAATGGCATCTACTGGTGAAGCTGCAAACAGCAACCCTCTGAATACCCCAGCCTTCAGCCATCCCTGTCCAAGCCTGTAACTACACAGTTGTTATACTACACACTTATTATAAAGAGGGACCACAACATCTTCACAGTCTTTGGACTTTGTGAAGAAGACAGCAGGGTTGTATTCTTAGAGCTAGAATGAAAACACAGCCACAGAGCCTTGTTTTTAATGGTTCAGGTTTTTACAGATCTCCCACCTTCTATGTCTTTCTGCATCTTTAGCAGCTCTGACTTCAGCTCCACTATCATGGCTCCCTGCTGATCCACCAGGTTTCTCAGTCTCCTCAGTTCTGCATAAATGCCCGGCCGGAATATACTGGGCAGGTTTTCAGTTCCTGAAGAGTCCCCAACACTGTCCCCAGAAATGTTCTGTAAGAGACACATGAGCAGCAGCAGACAGACAACAGCAGGTCTCAACATTTTTAACATAAAGAGAGCGGTCCTTTAGGCAGAGTGTCTCTCAATTACCAGAGCTTGTGTTGGTCACTGTCTGGTCTTTTGTTCTCTGTGGACTTTGGTCACTAATAAATGTGAATTAATGAGCAAATGGGGCGAAGGTCAGAGTGAGACCTATTTGATATGTCACTAAAAGCTGCTGAGGTAAACCTTTTTGGTGTTGAATGTATGACCTAAAACTGTGGTTCCCAAATGTTTTCCCAAATATTTTCTCTTGCTTTGAGATAAGCCTCATCGTATTTTCAAGTCTGCTGCATGTTTAGCTCTCACAAACTTGTCCTTCTTTTGTGTTCAACTGTGTGTAGCTCATTTGATTCCCCCACAATAGCTCCACGGCCCCTTAGTCCTTTGAGTGGCAGTGATGTCTGCACTGTCTAAAAATTCATTTTTTTTAATGGGGCCTCCTGGATTCCATTTGTAACATTTGTAAGGATTCTTAGAACCTTGCCTCTCTCCAACACACTGCCCCTTAACCTGTTTCCACAAGTTTTGATGGGAACCAAGGGTACGCCATCAGTGGGGGAAACTGTGGAGACTTGGTGTAAACTATATACCTGATGACATTAAGCGTTGTTTACTCATTGTGTATTCACATGTTGTTGCAGCGTATAGTTCTCGCTGGATTCTTTCATCAGCCATCGATCCAAGGAGCATTTCAACCTCTTCAAACGACCATGTCATAATTTTACAAGCTGCTGTTGTGAGTAGGATAAAAACATATGTGATCACTGCTGTAACTTGGAGATTTTACAGATGGAAAGTTTGTGCTGGACGTCTGCATTGTGTAGCATGGAGTGATGACTCCCTCTGGAAAAACTGCACTCTGAATGGTTTATATGTCACAGTTTAGTCCCTACTCAGCTCACTCGAAACCACAAGTGAACAGGGACTAAAAAAAACCCACATCCAGGGACCAAAAGAAGAAAAGCTGAGTAGAGTCTAGTAAGGACCATGCAGTGGAAAATTTGCTATGGATGAAAACATCAGCTAAAGAAGAGTACCACAGTGGAACTAAGCCTTTGCGATTTATTTTGTTGTAATCCTCAATGATTAATATGTATGTGTATTTTCACATTATAATCATTAAATAAGTTCAAACTGTCAATCAATGCCATAACATAACCCCAACACCATCACACGGGGAAGAGGAGAAAGCCACTAAAGCTGGTGCGGATTCCAGAATCATAAACTATATACCTGATGACATTAAGCGTTGTTTACTCATTGTGTATTCACATGTTGTTGTTCCTGACAAAAACAGGAACTGGTCCAATGCTGTTTACATGGTGTCATATTACAGCATTACACTGTAAGCCCGGATTTTATATCTACTTAAATAATTTATGTACATTGAACTGAACAGTTTAAGTTTTATTGCATTACTATCAAATGTAAGTATATTATACTCACATTAGTACACATTTAAATCTATTAGCAGTTTTAATTTTAATGAACTAAAAGTTGTACGTTTTTATCTGATTAACTTCAAAGCTTAAATTAAGGTAATTTAACAGAAAACTGGGGACTTTTTGTTTTAATGTCACCCTTTTACTTGTTGACGGACTTGTAGTTTTTCAACTGTTGAAGGCTTTTGCAAGAAGTTAAGTGTGGCGGAGTCATTTTTAACATGCACACCTGGATTTTTCACCTATTACCTTGAGCTTTTTTTGCGAAGTGGAATCTTACCAAAACGCACTGTTTTTTGAGCAACATTTTTTGTTTATATCAGTTTAACAGACACTTTCTGCTACAGTTCTTCTGCCAGGTCAACCAGTGATTAATTTTGGTAAGTTCTTTATGCTACCTTACGAATTAGTTTGAAATAAATTGTTATGGTATCTTTGTTTTCAGAAGAGAATATGGGACAATTTACAATCAACCAATAATTAACTTATAGCGTCTATTTGCTTCAAAACAAATGTTCTGAGTTCGAAACGCGCGCTTTCATCCCTTTACAATTTAAAAAGTGTGTAAGGATTTCTTGTAATGATGAATATCTGTAGGCTCGCTATGTATTGATCCTTACATTGTTGTTAGTAGTGCTGATAATTATATTGCCATTTTACACAAACTGTTAGCTGTGCAAAATTAAATGGGGATTTTTGTCAATCAGCTACAAATAAAATTTTATTTTGTTTTCTGGATGCAGTTTGAGTGAGGTGGTTTCAGCATGTACTAATTTCCAGAGTTTATTAGTAATGTTAGTCTTACACCTGCAGTTTAAATTAAAGAAATATCTGGATTTTAATCATGAATTTTTGATGAGTTATTTGACTACATATGGGCTAATTGGAAAAATCATGTAATTTGATTTTGTGTAAACTATTCTTCTGAAGTGAATCAAAGATACAGCTTGATATCAAATAAATCTGAATCAGATTCTGCACTAATTTATGCTGTGGGGGGTAAATCCATGTTAAATCACACCATTCTTCGCACCGTTATTGGACAGAATTACATGGTTTCCAGATGTATATGGCAGATTCCAGTTTCTATATGGCAATTTAAAGCAACTCTGGTATTTGGTGGACAACACATCAATTAACTTAATTGTTTTGCTTGTCAATTTAATTTTTTCTATGTTAGGATGTAACTGACAAGGACTCATAATGTCAAACTTCAGTGGTACTCCTCTGTGTTGATCAGAAACACCCTCAAGTAAACCCATCCAAAGTGGGGATCATCTTGGAAGGCGCTGTGGTGATGGATGACCTGGCCAATTTACCCCAGGCCACCTGTCTTCTGTTAGGTCTCATCTATGCTCTTCACTTGGACTACCCTAAGGGCATGAAAAACACTTTCTGCTTTATTCAGCAGGTAATGCTCAACTAGGGTAGTCGTGAACTGCCACCCAAAATTCAAACTTTAAAGAATCAGCTTGCTGTGTGAAACTGAATTCAAGAAGGTTACTGTTCCATGTACAAAATTTGTTGTTTATGTTTTTGCTCTTGTGTACTGTTTGCAGTGTACACAATATGGCCTAAAATTTGTGTGCACCTGTTTGGCTGTAATTTTAGTAGAATTTTGTCTTTAGGAAGCATTAGTTTAGAGAAGTCATATTCTGCCATTTTTTCCTCCCCCAGTGGCTACATTATCTATGTCAGGACAACTTTAGTTCAGATTTGAGAGCTCATTTTCTCAGAGGTCATTTTCTCTTATTTTTTTATTATTATTTTACATTTTAACCACTACATGGTAGCTAAAGGGGTAACTGCATTTAAACCTGACTACTTTTTTTATTGTAATGTTTAAAATAAGTTTTAGTTGAATTTTAAGAGCTGTTTTAGAAGACATGTTCTCATGTATCTGTTCAAAGTGTTGTTAAAATAACATTGTTTTTCAGGATCAGTCATATTTTTTTTTAAAATGGTACAAGTCTTACAATTTTTTCCAGGAGTATAAATTTGTGAGTACAACTTTATATAGCATTTGTGCAACTAGGCCTGCAAGACATTGATTCGGATTTATTCAATGCTAATTCTATGTGGAATTACTTAAGAATGTTTCAGTTATAAGAGCAAATTTTCAGGGTAGTGCGTTATGTCCCTTTGATGTTGATGTTGTATTTCAAGGAAATAATAAAGCACAAAAAGAACTGTATAGGTCTGTCTTGTATTTCCATTAATATTTCTGATCAATAATAAGTTAAATAGGATTTTTAATAGGATTAAAAAGAAAATTAAGTAGAAATCAAATTCATTTACTTCAACGTAAGATACTAAGTAGAATTACTAGGTAAAGGAATTGGTATAACAAAAATCAACTTATCCTTTAGGTGTAACAACTTGACATTTTAAGTTATGACTCAAGTTTTCATTGCACATTACTTAACATTTTAATGCAAACGGTTTCCTTAAAATTTTTAAGTAAACTCAACTTATCCGGGCTAACAGTGTAACCACCAGAGAGGGAGGATCTGAGGTCATAGGTCACCATCGCTCCAGCTGGTCAAGCATGGGCAGGAAACATTAAGCAGTGAAAGGTGAGAACATACAAACACACAAACACAAACACACACACACACACACACACAGTGCAATTAACAAAGGTCATATGCCAAGTGCAGGTCAGAGGAGTATAAAAGATATATAAAGCCCACCAACATCAGGCTGTGGAGCAGTGGAACGGTGTTCTAGAGTTCTGTGTTCCATCCAGTTGCTTTAAGTTACTTAATCTGATGCACATCTTAGTACATCTAACATTAGTACATCTATATCCAACAATGAGTCTGTACCCTCTCCATCACCTCAACTGAAAATGTCAGAGTTCAGTACTGTTGATAATAAAATTTTAATTGACACAGTTAATCATCTCAAACCATCCACTTGTAGCCTTGACACACTACCAACCAATTTTTTAAAGAGTGTGTTTCACACTATGGCACCAGACCTACTCCACATTGTAAACACCTCACTCATGTCAGGGGTTTTTCCGAGCTCACTAAAAACTGCAGTTGTAAAGCCTCTTCTAAAAAAGAAAAATTTTAAATCATCTCGGTTAAGTAACTACAGGCCATTTTCTAATTTACTGTTCATTGGCAAAATCATTAAGAAAATAGTTTTCAGGCAAATCACTAGTTTCTTGTCCATTAACAGTAGCTTAGACAAATTCCAGTCCGGGTTCCGGTCTAATCACAGCACTGAGACTGCTCTAATCAAGGTAATTAATGACATCCGCTTAAATACAGAGGCTGGAAAGGTATCTCTTCTATTACTTCTTGACCTTAGTGCTGCCTTTGATACCATTGACCATAAGATTCTTATAGATAGACTCTCAAACTGGGTTGGACTCTCAGGAACAGTCCTGAAATGGTTCGTTTCTTACCTGGAAGGCAGGAACTACTTTGTAAAAATAGAAAATAATATTTCAGAGAACATGCCAGTAACCTGCGGTGTCCCCCAGGGCTCCATTCTTGGTCCACGTTTATTTAATTTATATATGCTTCCTCTTGGCCAGATTCTACAAGACTATGGGCTGTCCTATCACTGTTATGCAGATGATACTCAAATTTACATGGCCCTGTCCCCAAATGACTCTGGCCCAGT
The DNA here is from genome assembly GCF_029633855.1 of Hoplias malabaricus. Taxonomy (NCBI): domain Eukaryota; kingdom Metazoa; phylum Chordata; class Actinopteri; order Characiformes; family Erythrinidae; genus Hoplias; species Hoplias malabaricus. The sequence continues at coordinate 38,946,196 of NC_089801.1, read as the reverse complement.
TGACTCATTAAGCAAGTGCCTTGAACACATCACAAAATGGATGGGACACAATTTTCTGCAGCTGAATAAAGATAAAACTGAGATTATACTATTTGGGAACAGCACTGAGAGACAAAGATTGGCTACGTATCTGGACTCGAGGGCCCTCAAATCTATAATGGACTCAGATCTCAGTTTTAGTAGTCATATTAAAGCGGTTACTAGATCAGCATTTTACCATCTTAAAAACATCAGTAAGATTAAAGACTTTCTGACTAAACCAGACCTGGAGAGACTTATCCATGCCTTTATTTCTAACAAGATTGATTACTGTAATGGTCTCTTAGCTGGACTTACAAAAAAGACCATTAAACAACTTCAGCTGATTCAAAATGCAGCTGCCAGAGTTCTCACTCGGAGCAAAGGAAGAGATCACATCACCCCCATCCTCAAATCCTTACACTAGATACCAGTCTGTTACAGAATAGATTTTAAGGTGTTATTACTGATCTATAAATGTCTAAATGGGGTAGGACCAGTGTATTTATCAGATCTGCTACAGAGATATGAGCTGAGCAGAGCTCTCAAATCTTTAGGAACTAGTCATTAGTCCTGCCTCAGGTCAAAACTAAACAAAGCTAAACAAAGGCAGTGTTTAGTTACTATGCCGCTTTTAAATGGAACCAGCTGACTGAGAATATTAGAAGAGCCCAGACTTTAGACACTTTTAAATCAAGACTTAAAACATTCCTGTTTGAGCAGCTTACAGTTCAGTTTAAAATATTCTGCACTTTTCTGTAATGGCACTTTATTTTTTTTATTTCTTTTCTTTTCTTGTCATTTTAAATTGTTTCAATCATTTTACTCTTTTTATGTAATTGTCTAATTGGACATTTATGATTTTATTCTGGCTTTTAATTTAATTGTTTCTTTTTCTGTAAAGCACTTTGAATTGCTTCTATATGAAAGGTGCTCTATAAAAAACTTGCCTTGCCTTGCCTTACCTTGCACACACACACACACACACACACACACACACACACACTTTTCACACATGCAAAGTAATCCAGAAATGTTCCAAAGTTTACCCAGAAGAACTGTATGTGTGAACGTGACACATGCAACATTCGTCCTCAACATTACCTGGACTTTATCCTGATAGCGCCCTAATAAAAACTCCAGATAAAGTCAGAGTCAGTGCATGTGAAAATGAAGAAAGAAATGTTTGGAGTTTAATTTGTACTACACATATTTGTACTATTAAAGATCATTTTATTTTGCCACTTGCACCAAAAGAAATACTGATTCTGAGCTAATCATTCAACAATCAGTCAACAAGTCCCCACAGAAATGTTCCAGAATCTAATGTTTTGTCTCTTGTTACTTTTGTAATTATATAAGCTATAATTCAAGTTATAAATACACTGTTGCTATGTGTATTATTATTATGTAATTATGCAGATTCAAACATGTTTAGACACTTTAGAAGAGTATAGAGCACTGGTCTGTGAGTTGGGGTGCGTGTCATTCTCAGATGGGGTAGAGAAGGAAGCCAGTGAAGGTGGTGGAGTTGTTTGCGTTGTCAAAGAGTTTGTAGGTAGCGCTGAGGCTGGTGAAGACCTTGTCCTCCTTCTCCAGTTCCAAAGTCAGGCCACTGCTAATAAACTCATGATAACCGTGAGTGTTATAAGAACCAATGTGCATAAGTGTATGGTCATTCTTATGCAAATTAACAGACATTGCGTTATTCTTCAAGTAGCCCAGAGCCGTGAATCTGAAATAGTAGACTCCCTTCACTGGAGCAGTGAAGACTCCTGAGACAAAAAAAAAAAAAAAAAACTTATTATTAGCCTCAGTGATGACATCAGGTAAACTTCCCTCTGAGATTCTACACTGTAAGAACAAGAACAATGTCCTGTACAGGCACACTGCTGTTTGCTGAAGTTAGTGACAGTGTAAACAATGTAAGTGTCCCTTCAAAAGTCCAGCAGGGGTCCTAAAGGCAATGTTCATGATTTTAATGAAATTCAGAGGTTTCCTCGCCATATCCTAGCTCTAAGGTCTGTTCGTGCACTGGAAAAAAAGGGTTTGTACACAGCCCTGGCTCAGTAAATGGACTAAACACTACGGTCTCTGTCAGAAATGGCTTGGATCTCTCTGTCTCTCGGTCTTGAAAGTAAACACAGAGAAAGTGCTACAAAACTAAACAGTTAGTTACGAATGAGTTTCAGTGGTAATTCAAACAGTGAAAGAAGACTGAGGCAAGTTACAGTCATGTGAAAAAGTTAGGACACCCCATGAAAACCTTTGTCTTTTTGAACATTTTTGAACATACATACGTAAATATGAGCTTCATTTGAAGAGTACTGAGAGATGAGCTTATATAACTAAACAATTAAAAATGAAGAAATTACATATAAACACAAGTTTATACATAGGGACATAAATTGTAACATTAAATGAACCTAACTTTCAAATTTAATGAGTCCTAACTTTTTTCTCACAAGTAATACACATTTTTGTTCTTTACATTTTACAACATATGTCCATATGTTTAAAAATGTTCAAAAAGTCAAAGGTTTTCATGGGGTGTCCTAACATTTTCACATGACTGGAAACTAGCCACCAGCAAGCTACATTCGCTTCTTATTCAAACACACTGTTCCACCTTAAAAGATGCACCACCTCTGAATTTCTTCAGATCTTCTTGCTTCTGGTTTCCTACCAGAGTACAGTTTCGGTAGTGCTGAGGCCAGAGTAGCAAAGACAGAGGGTCTATTCTCCCTATTACAGCTCAGTGAAGCATCACAGTGATTTTAAAGCTGCAATTTAAGTTAGAAATACTACACAGTGTATCTTTAAAATAAATTACTGTACAATATTCCTGAATTAAAAGAACTTAGGTGTAGTTTTTAGAGAGTAAAGAGAAAGTATTGCATATTTAGGGGTCCTTAAGACCCCTGCAGGCCCTTTGAGGGAAGGTTTACATTGTCTGTAACTCTCATAATCAACTCCCATACCTGTACAGAACCTTTTTCTCAGTGTAATGTACCTGTGGTTGGGTTGTAAGCTTGGCCCACATTGGTGAAGACCTTGGTGAAGATGAGTCTTGTCAGAACACTGAAGGGTCCCACTGTTCCAGAGTTAGTGAGAGCAGCCGAAAAAGCCACCTTTGGACTCTCTGAGAAACATGAGATTAATGAGAAACTATCTGAAATGAATCAGGGAACAATGGCCAAAAATCTGCTTCTTCATAATTTCAGAAATTCTTTGTAGGTACATCCCTGGCTTCAGAGAACCACTTAAGTCTGAAACATTTAATGGCATCTACTGGTGAAGCTGCAAACAGCAACCCTCTGAATACCCCAGCCTTCAGCCATCCCTGTCCAAGCCTGTAACTACACAGTTGTTATACTACACACTTATTATAAAGAGGGACCACAACATCTTCACAGTCTTTGGACTTTGTGAAGAAGACAGCAGGGTTGTATTCTTAGAGCTAGAATGAAAACACAGCCACAGAGCCTTGTTTTTAATGGTTCAGGTTTTTACAGATCTCCCACCTTCTATGTCTTTCTGCATCTTTAGCAGCTCTGACTTCAGCTCCACTATCATGGCTCCCTGCTGATCCACCAGGTTTCTCAGTCTCCTCAGTTCTGCATAAATGCCCGGCCGGAATATACTGGGCAGGTTTTCAGTTCCTGAAGAGTCCCCAACACTGTCCCCAGAAATGTTCTGTAAGAGACACATGAGCAGCAGCAGACAGACAACAGCAGGTCTCAACATTTTTAACATAAAGAGAGCGGTCCTTTAGGCAGAGTGTCTCTCAATTACCAGAGCTTGTGTTGGTCACTGTCTGGTCTTTTGTTCTCTGTGGACTTTGGTCACTAATAAATGTGAATTAATGAGCAAATGGGGCGAAGGTCAGAGTGAGACCTATTTGATATGTCACTAAAAGCTGCTGAGGTAAACCTTTTTGGTGTTGAATGTATGACCTAAAACTGTGGTTCCCAAATGTTTTCCCAAATATTTTCTCTTGCTTTGAGATAAGCCTCATCGTATTTTCAAGTCTGCTGCATGTTTAGCTCTCACAAACTTGTCCTTCTTTTGTGTTCAACTGTGTGTAGCTCATTTGATTCCCCCACAATAGCTCCACGGCCCCTTAGTCCTTTGAGTGGCAGTGATGTCTGCACTGTCTAAAAATTCATTTTTTTTAATGGGGCCTCCTGGATTCCATTTGTAACATTTGTAAGGATTCTTAGAACCTTGCCTCTCTCCAACACACTGCCCCTTAACCTGTTTCCACAAGTTTTGATGGGAACCAAGGGTACGCCATCAGTGGGGGAAACTGTGGAGACTTGGTGTAAACTATATACCTGATGACATTAAGCGTTGTTTACTCATTGTGTATTCACATGTTGTTGCAGCGTATAGTTCTCGCTGGATTCTTTCATCAGCCATCGATCCAAGGAGCATTTCAACCTCTTCAAACGACCATGTCATAATTTTACAAGCTGCTGTTGTGAGTAGGATAAAAACATATGTGATCACTGCTGTAACTTGGAGATTTTACAGATGGAAAGTTTGTGCTGGACGTCTGCATTGTGTAGCATGGAGTGATGACTCCCTCTGGAAAAACTGCACTCTGAATGGTTTATATGTCACAGTTTAGTCCCTACTCAGCTCACTCGAAACCACAAGTGAACAGGGACTAAAAAAAACCCACATCCAGGGACCAAAAGAAGAAAAGCTGAGTAGAGTCTAGTAAGGACCATGCAGTGGAAAATTTGCTATGGATGAAAACATCAGCTAAAGAAGAGTACCACAGTGGAACTAAGCCTTTGCGATTTATTTTGTTGTAATCCTCAATGATTAATATGTATGTGTATTTTCACATTATAATCATTAAATAAGTTCAAACTGTCAATCAATGCCATAACATAACCCCAACACCATCACACGGGGAAGAGGAGAAAGCCACTAAAGCTGGTGCGGATTCCAGAATCATCCCACACCACATAATTTTTCGGGAGACGAGTGTACACCACATCTCCAGCCTCCAACTGCAGAGTAACACCACTGGAAATGTGCTTGGCTATACCATCAATGCTGTTTTCACCCAAGTGCATCAGGTGCTGGCTGTTCTTGTACAGATTCAGGCCAATGTTGTGGCTCTTGTTGTCGTAGACACCAGCTGTAAATCGCATATAGTAGATCCCTTTGACCGGAGCTGTGAAGATCCCTGTAGTAAAATAAATAAAAACAAGGGTCAGTTCATGTGGTCAAATTACTGGGCAACTATCAGCATGGTCATGAACTGAACCCAGAGTGTTTTTGAACGTGGTAAACAGACACTATAGTTTGGAGAAGTGGACTTGGGACAGGAAGGTTGCTTGTTCAAAAAAATAATATTTCATATACATTTTTCATCATTCTAAATCCAGTAGTTATGACACTTTGATATCCCTCCCTAATAATTCCCTTTGATCATAATAATTTGTTGTTATAAGTTTGTGAAATATGGCTTTACTGTAGAAACTCAGCATGTCATGTGACCAGGAGCACCTAAATTTAGCCCTTTTCTCTGTGGGTCAGTTGTGTTCTAAATCTGTGGTCATCATCTACATTCCCCTGTCCCTCTCTCTTCAGACATCTGCAGCTGGCTGCAGCGCTTTGGCCTCCAGCTCCAGAACGTAGTTCCGAAGTTCCCCGAGACACACAGCTGGGACCCCAGCAATTTGAGAGGCCGGGTCATCTTAATATGAAGAGTGAGAGTGAGGGAGGGAGACAGGATTTTGTCCATCGCTGCCATTGAGTAACTGGACCACAGTGGATCACGAGTGTCCACTATGTGTCCGAAAGTGTGTAGACACTCTAATAATGAGTGATTATTTTATTCAGTTCCTCCTAACGATCCCTGTGTTTTACCTGTGTGGGAGTTGTATGCTCCACCAATGTTTGTAAGAACTTGTTTGTAGATCAGGGTGGTCTCGGTATTGAAGGGTCCCCTCAGAGCCCCAGGCAGGCCTAAACTCGCGGTGAAAGCCACCTTAACTCTCTCTGAAAGAGAAACATTCAACAATTATAAAAGTATGACAATTCGTAGGCTACTGACTACACAACACCTGGAATACCATAGCAACTGCCTAGTAACACCTTAGCAACCTCCTGGGATATCTTAGCAACAGCAAAATCACACCTTATTGATCACCTGGGACACCATAGCAACCACTTAGTAACACTGTAGGAACCACCTTGGAAATTGTAGCAACCATATCAATTTTAGCAAACACCTAAGATAAATTAGCAACCATAATGCAACACCTTAGCAACCACCTAAGGAGATATCTTAGCAATGGTATAACATAATCTCAGCAAATCAGGGGATATTTTTGTAACTGTATAGCAATCACCTATGATATCTTGGCAACCATATAGCAACACTTTTACATCCACCTGGGAAATCTTAGCAACTGTATTCCAACACCTTATGAACTACCAAGAATATATTAGCAACCACATAACAACATATTAGCAAGTACCTGTGTATATACAAACCGGATTCCAAAAAAGTTGGGACACTAAACAAATTGTGAATAAAAACTGAATGCAATGATGTGGAGGTGCTAACATCAAATATTTTATTCAGAATAGAACACAAATCACAGATCAAAAGTTTAAACTGAGAGAATGTATCATTTTAAAGGAAAAATATGTTGTTTCAAAATTTCATGGAGTCAACAAATCCCCAAAAAGTTGGGACAAGGCCATTTTTTACCACTGTGTGGCATCCCCCCTTCTTCTTACAACACTCAACAGACGTCTGGGGACAGAGGAGACCAGTTTCTCAAGTTTAGAAATAGGAATGCTCTCCCATTCATGTCTAATACAGGCCTCTAACTGTTCGATCGTCTTGGGCCCTCTTTGTCGCACCTTCCTCTTTATGATGTATCAAATGTTCTCTATAGGTGAAAGATCTGGACTGCAGGCTGGCCATTTCAGTACCCGGATCCTTCTCCTACGTAACCATGATGTTGTGATTGCTGCAGAATGTGGTCTGGCATTATCTTGTTGAAAAATGCAGGGTCTTCCCTGAAAGAGATGACGTCTAGATGGGAGCATATGTTGTTCTAGACCCTAAACATAGTTCTCTGCATTAATGGTGCCTTTCCAGACATGCAAGCCGCCCATGCCACAAGCACTCATGCAACCCCATACCATCAGTGATGCAGGCTTCTGAACGGAGCGTTGATAACAACTTGGGTTATCTTTGTCCTCTCTGGTCCGGATGACATAGCGTCCCAGTGCTCCATAAAGAACTTCAAATCATGACTCATCTGACCACAGAACAGTCTTCCATTTTGCCACACTCCATTTTAAAAGACCCCTGGCCCAGTGCAAACATCTTAGCTTGTGGAGCTTGCTTAGAAATGGCTTCCTCTTTGCACTGTAGAGTTTCAGCTGGCAACGGCGGATGGCACGGTGGATTGTGGTTACTGACAATGCTTTCTGGAAGTATTCCTGAGCCCATTCTGTTATTTCCTTGACAGTGGCATTCCTGTTTGAGGTGCAGTGACGTTTAAGGGCCCAGAGATCACGAGCATCCAGTAGAGTTTTACGGCCTTGACCCTTACGCACAGCAAGTGTTCCAGATTCTCTGAATCTTTTGATGATGTTATACATGGTTGATGATGATAACTTAAAAGTCTTTGCTATTTTACGCTGAGTAACACCATTCTGGTATTGCTGCACTATCTTTCTGCGCAACAATGGTGGAATTGGTGATCCTCTTACCATCTTGGCTTCAGAGAGACACTGACACTCTGAGAAGCTCTTTTTATACCCAATCATGTTGTCAATTGACCTAATTAGTGTTAATTGGTCTTCCAGCTGTTCATTATATGCTCAATTTCCTTTTTCCAGCCACTTATTGCTACTTGTTCCAACTTTTTTGGGATTTGTTGACACTGTGAAATTTTGAATCAACATATTTTTCCTTTAAAATGTTACATTTACTCAGATTAAACTTTTGATCTGTCATCTATGTTCTATTACGAATAAAATATTGACATTTGCCCTCTCCACATCATTGCATTCCGTTTTTATTCACTATTTGTTTAGTGTCCCAACTTTTTTGGAATCTGGTTTGTATTAGCAACTGTATTGCAACACTTTAGCAAATTCCTAGTATATATCAGCTACCACATAGCAACACCTTAGCAACCACCTTGAATATCTAAGCATTGTACAGCTGCATGTGAGCAATCCAAGTTAATTACACAGTACTTTGAAGACTGAACCCCACAGTTGCTCAGTTAATATCTAGAACTATTTTAGCACTTCATATTTCATCTACCAAAAAAACTGGTTGAAGTTTATATTGGTGTAAGTGTTTGGCTTGTATGTTTTTACTGTGTAAGCATGAATTTGGGTTTACCTGTGCTCTGGTTCTTCAGATGCTCCAGCTCACTCTTCACAGTGGACAGTTCCCTTGCTTGTGCTTAGAAAAACAATTTATATATATATATCCATTTTCAGTTTTTCTAGACACTAAATCAGAAACACTATGTGCTACAAATGGATTCCCCTAGTTCGAGAACCAAGAGGACTACACAGTACAAGAGCAATCATTCACAGACCTTCATTCTCCTTCTGTGTCTTCATCAACTCAGACTTCATCTGCACTAACGTCATCCCCTGTTGATTAACCAGGTCTCTCAGACTGTTCAGTTCTGCAGAAATGTCCCTCTGGATAAAAGAGCTGGACACATCTTCCGTTTCTTCAATACTGTCCTGTAAGAGACAGAGAAGCAGCAGAGGGACAACAGCAGGTCTCAGCATTTTTAACAAAAAAAGAAGGGCGCTTTAGGCAGAGTGTCTCTCTATGTCCAGAGCGTGTGTTTAGCACTGTCTGACCTTTTGGACTGTGTGGACTTTGGTAAATATTACATGATTCAGCAAATGGTGGAGGAATCCAGGGTGAGACTTGTTTCCGTTGTGACTGAGGGTAAAACTGGGCTTTTCAATGTTGCTTAAATATATAATTTGATTTGATCTGACGTAAAATCTGTCTCAGGAACAGTAACGGTTGATGTCACGAGAAATGGATGCATGTGTAAGTGTTTTATTTCAATAAACAGGAACACAAGAACAAAAACAAAAAGGAACCAAAAAGACTGCTACAGCTCTCCGTAGAGAAAGACAATGCTAAAAACAAGCACAGAGGAACACAGAGAATACACAAGCAAGACCTATGAGGGACAGGTAAACACATTAAATATCAAGGAGACAAAGTACAAATGAGACAAGGAACCAATCAATCAAATTTTATTCATGTAGTTTTTTTCACACAAAAAAAAGTTGTCACAACCCAGCTTTACAAAGATCTGTGTCCAAGCCTGCTATGAGCCAAGGGGAACAGGTGAAAGGAAAAAAACTCCCTCAGTACACAAGGAAGAAACACTGAGAGGAACAAAGACCCATAAGGAGAACCCATCCTCCTTTGATGAACACCGGAGAGCACAACAACATAACACAACTAGGTTTTATTAGTATGAGTGGGCAGGGCAAAACAGTAGCAAAGAAGAACCAGAAATACAAGGAAACGGCAGAAGGGCTTAATCACAGATCAAAACACAGAGCATGAGGAACAAAGGAAAACAAAAATTAAGCAAGACCAATAAAAAAACAAAGAACAGAAAGTGACAGCAAAGTAGAACTATAATAACAGTTAGTCCAGCCCACTTTAAAAAATGTATAGACAATTAATTCAGAAGTTTAGGAATATTTAAGCCAGGCAAAAGCCAGCTGAAGGAATCTGGAAGTGCAGCTTGCATGCTTTGTCCTCGAGGCTATGGATATTTTACATTTAGTTTGCATACAGAATCTTCAGGGATTTCACAAGAGTACAAACCAGAAAGAAGTTTCCACTGAGTGAAAATCTACTTCTGGACCTGGATCTGTTGGAGACATTTTCCCTCTTCAAATCAAACGAAATGTATTTGTATAGTGCTTTTTACAACTGATATTATCACAAATCAGCTTCACAGAGTTCCAGTAATGACGTTTAATGAAGTTTTATCACGAAATGTAAAATAATAATAAAAAAAAAACAGATGAGCGAGCCAGGGGCAACAGTGGCAAAGAAAAACTTTCTCAGAGCTGAGGAAGAAACCCTCAGTGAACCCTTTTACTTGTGTCCATGTGGGTTTCCTCTGGTTGCTCCAGTTTCCTCCCACGGTCCAAAAACACACGTTGGTAGGTGGATTGGTGAATCAAAAGTGTCTGTAGGTGTGAATGTGTGTGTGTGTTGCCCTGTGAAGAACTGGCTCCCCCTCCAGGGTGTATTCCTGCCTTGCGCCCAATGATTCCAGGTAGGCTCTGGAGCCACCCCGACCCTGAACTGGATTCACAGGCTGTGTGTGCGTGGCCTACGGATTGTAGGACTGGGAAAGAAGGCGGCCAAGCACATAGTGAAGTATTGTTCTGTTTCTGCAGTTATAGGGAGTCTGTTTATCTGGAGAAGACGCTGTCATCTGTCTCCATGAGAAATGCATACTGTGAATTTAATTATGAACTGTGCAATGACTCTGAACCATTATTTGGGTTTTATATGATATTGTATTTTATATGTTAAATCCAAATAAAGTATTAAATGTTGCCCTGTGAAGGACTGGCTCCCCCTCCAGGGCGTATTCCTGCCTTGCGCCCAATGATTCCAGGTAGGCTCTGGACCCACCCCGACCCTGAACTGGATAAGCGCTTACAGGAAATGAATGAATTAATGAATGAATGAATATACATCACATAGGTGTGTTGTTATGCTCATGTGTACTGATACAATCATAGTATAGATTATGTAAGCGATGATGATGATGATGATGATTATTAATATCATTATTAATATTAATAGTAGCAGTAATAGTAATAGTTTGGAGTCCATGAAAATTTCAATGTAGGGTGGGCAGCTAGTCCAAGGCAAGTGGAGGTAGCAAGAGCATGGGCAGCTGGTCTGGAGCAGGAAGCAGGAGAGCTTGACAGTCATCCAATCAGCTTCCAGCCAGGCAGGTGGGCAGTCATCCACTTGGAAAATGGTAGTGGAATGGAATTAGTTTTGATCTGTTTGGATTTATGTAAAACAGAGAATGTGAACGTTTCCAGAGTGTGGCTAATGACTCCGGCAGATCCCCCAGCTGAAGTCTTCTGAATTCTGGGAACTATTGAAAAGCCTGTATTCTGTGATCTGAGTAATTGTGGTGGTTCATAATAGGAAATAAGTTAGTGCAGGTATTCAGGGGCGAGTCCATGTAGAGCTTTATACACCAATAACAGGATTTTGTAATCAATACGGAATTTAACGGGCAGCCAATGCAGTGATGATTGAAGATTTAGTGAGGACCCTGGCTGCAGTATTTTTAATTAGCTGAAGTTTACTATACTAGTGATAATGCTTATGTGTTGATTGAATGATCATTTATGATGCCAAGATTTTTTGCTGCTGAACCAGGTGTAACTTGAAAGTCAGCAAGATTAAAAATGAAATCTGATCATTTGTTTCTTGCCACTTTTGGACCCAGAAGCAGACCACTATTTTGCTAGAAGGAGGAAGTTACACAGTCTTTCATGGCTTTTACACAGTCCTGTATTTTATTTAATCTGTGTTTGTCATCAGGCTTGGCTGATATGCACAACTGCGTATTGTCTGCATAGCAGTGAAAGTTAATGTCATGGTTTCTTATAACTGCGCCTAACAGTAATATGTATAATGTAAATAATAATGGTCCTAAAACAGAGCCTTGCCGAATTCCAAATCTTACTTTAGAATAATCTGAAGATAAATCATTTACCTTTACGAATTGATAACATTCCGTTTAAATAAGATTTGAACCACAATAGGTCTGTCCCTGTGATTCCAACCTGTATTTTCTAACCTTTCTAGGAGAATATTGTGGTCTATCCTACTGAAAGCTGTACTGAGGTCAGGTAGCACCAACAGGGATACGTGGCATTGATCAGATGAAAAAAGAAGATCATTTGTTATCTTACCTACAGCTGTCTCAGTGCTATGATGTGGCCTGAATCCAGATTTGAATTTTTCCATATATACGGTTCTTATGTAGTTGTTGGGCCAGAGCTTTTTCTACAATCTTGACCAGGATGTACCACTCCAAGTCTCCAGAGAAGTTGGGATTGTTTGTAAAATGCTATAAAAAGCAAGAATGTGATATAGTACTTCTCCTGAGATGGACTCATTTGACTGTAGCAGGTTTCCACTGTTATCAGACCATCTGAGATTAGCTCTGGTCCAGAAATATTCCTGAAGTTCTCCCAAGCCTGTGTGGCTGTTTTCATCACAGTGGTCTTTCATGCAGTGCTGTGCGAAGGCTGGAAGGTCAGGCTCTTTGTGAGATCTCATACTGACAAATGTCCTTTTTGAACTGTTTGATTCTCTCACAAAGTTCAGACCAAGTAGTGATCATGCCCTGTCTCTGACCCTTTGGTGGAAGCTCCTTTTATCCCTTTTATATTCTCCACTTTGTAATGGAGCCTTATAAAACCACGAAACTGGAATATTCTATAAAGTCTTTGCTCCTATTTTGTCTCCACCCTTTTTTAAAGCGTGCTGCAGGCATCAAATTCTAAATGTTTTATATTTACAAATCTGACTGTTAGAGACAACATTGAAAATCATTTTTCTTTGTGCTTTTGTCATTAAATGGAGCTTCAGAAGAATATAAACAGCTGGAATCTGGGTTTGTAGAAATCTTGATAAATATTGCTGTTAGTTAATAAGCTAGAAAATAATTGATAACACGGTCCTTAATCTGACATTCTGTACATGGTGTTAACTTGAGTAAAAACATTCAGGAAGTCAGTTTGTTATCCCAGAGTGGCATAATTTTAATAATCATGACTTTCTCTACAGTTACACAACTACTCGTAAATATACAATATCAGATACAATATCATGTTCTTTATTCATTTTTTTTTAACTTTAACCTGTGTCCAGTATGGGGCACAGTCCTGAAATCAAGTCGAGAAGGGAGTGATAGATTGGTTTCCTAATCTCCTCCAAAATTTACATAGTGCAGCTTCTGCAGTACTGAGGCCAAAGTTGCAAAGACAAAGGCTCTATTCTCCCTATTACAACTCAGTGGAGCATCACAATGATTTTGAAGCTGTAATTTTAAGTTACATCTCGGCAAACCAAGGCATGTCTTATTTCTAAACAAGTCTTGTGTGCAGACTATTGTTCAGAGTGATGCTGCTGATCCTAACATCATTACTACTTTCATCACTGCTAGCTTTCAGCAAAAGCCTTGTCTTTCAGAGCAGATTATCCAACACAGCCCTTCGCCTCGGTCACAAGGGGAAGATGAGGAATCCACTAAAAGTGTTTCGGAGGAGGGCATCGTCAAAGAGCATGTAGTTAGTGAGGAGACGAATGTAGACCACGTCTCTCGCCTGCAGCTCCAGAGCGAGAGCCCCAGACACATGCCTTGCTTTGCCATCACTGTCATACTCCCCCAGGTGCATCAGGTGCTGCTCGTTTTTGTACAGATTCACACCCATGTTGTTGCTGTTGCTGTTATATGCTGCTGCGGTGAATCTGATGTAGTAGACCCCCCTGACCGGAGCTGTGAAGACCCCTGCAGTGAGAGTGGAACGTGTTAAAGCAGTACAAACACATGTATATCTGGACAGACTGGAACAGAGGAATAATTCAGTAATGTGGAAAAAATAAATAAGCTTATGCTTCTTTGATATTGTTTTCAAAGCAACACTAAGGTTTGGTATTTCTGCCCCAGGGCTCCCCCTAGAGCTGTAGAGTGTAATTCACTTCTACAGTACTGTCCTGAAATCAAAAGGGAAGGGGAGAGAGTGGAGGTGTGGTTTCCTACCCTCTTCTCTCTTCTTTTTGTGCATTTCTTTCTTTCAGAGGTTCAGCTTGACCCCTGTATCTTGTGGGATCTTAGGTCAGTGGTCTCTAATCCAATCTGAATTAGTGAGAATGCTCTCTCTGAACAAGACGACAAAGCACTTGTTTACATGGATCATCTGTGAAATGCCTTAAAAGGTAAAGGCAAGTGTTACCTGTGTATGGGTTGTAGGCACTACCAATGTTTGTCAGGACTTTACTGTAGACCAGAGTGGTTTCAACGTTGAATGGACCTTTATGTCCTGCAGGTAAACCAGCAGAGAACACCACCTGTGGTCTGGCTGGAAATCAACACAGGAACACACAAAAACAACATGAAACACATAATACATAACTTAAAACCTACTGCAAACACAAAGATGGCATAGAACCAAAGAAAAACAAGTATGCCATGTGTTCCAGTCTGTGTGACTCTACATAACGCATTAGAAAGAGTCCACAATGTACTGCACGTGTAGTTAACAGATGTTTATCACTATGTGGCTTAATATATTTAATAAGACAGTATGGGTGGTGCATTACTAAGATGTGTGCAGCAAAAAAAGCTGCACCAGCATCTTTTTATGAAGCAGTAATATTTAACGTGGGGTCCAAAAAGTCTCTCATCCATTTCAGACTTGTTCAGATCATTATGAACCAAACACTACAGAGTGAACAGGGAATGAGTGAACTACTAAACAAACTCTCTCTTTTTTTTTTAGCCCTGAACCAAAGCCATTTAGTTTGCAGTTGTTTATAGTTGTGATACCCACCAGTTGGGCTCATCAATCATGTTTCTTCAAATAAGGCATGTCCTCTAGATGAAGGGTATAACCATGTTATTATGGAACATGACAGGTTCCTAAAGAGATGGTCAGTGCTTGTTTGCCAGATTTCCAGTGCAGAGGTCATGCAAGCACATGCTGAATTGTTGAAACTGTTGAAGAATGAGAATGACTATATAAACCATGATTTCAATGATTTTACATGTCCACCAAGAGTGTCTCATGGCTCTGTGGTGTATATCTATACATGCACTTCACTGACCATATCCAGGCATTTTTCTCATTGAGACCTGGAGTTCATTATGTGGGCATGAGGTTAAACCTGCTGCTTTGTTGGCAGAAATGTTTTAGCTGTAGATGTGGTAGCCAGGAAGGATCAAGCAGAACGTTTACAACAGGAGACTTTTGAAGAAATGTGTCTGATTGCTTTTGTTACACTGGTGTTTACCTCTTCTCTCTTCCTTGATTTTGTCCAGCTCACTCTTCACGGCTGAGAGTACACCCTCTAGAGCTTGGAAAAATAAGAGCAAAGCATTTTCATTATTCATCATTAATATTGTCACAAGGGGTACCACTGCTCTGATGCATTAGCACAGAGCCAGACCCTCCTGGATCTCAGAAAGTCTACATACCTGCTGAGTTTATTTCATGGATCGCTTACCTGTTTTCTCCTTCTTCCGATTCTCCATCTCCTCCTCAACACCTGTTAGCTTGTCCTCCAGTGCTGATGTGTAGATAAATATTAGATCAGAAAAAAAAGTCTAAAATCAACATCTGAAATACATATTGTCATTGTCCAATTAAAAATATGTATCTCCCAAAGTAGCAACTTCACAGGAGAAAGGAAAACCCTTCTTAATTTTCAGTGGAAGTCAATGTAAAAAGATATTTCTTTTAAAAAGTAATTTTGTAGCATTTTGATTGGTCCATTAATCTTGATGTTTTATCAAAATGTGAATGGGAGATGCCATGTTCAAATGGTAAACTAACTTAAAAATTGACAAAAATGTTGATACATTTTTTTTCTGGACAGCGACAATATATATTATATTAAACCTCTCAACCAACTCCATGCATTCTGTGAAGCATTGTGGAAGTTCAAAATACATAATATAAAAAAAATATATATATATATATATATATATATATATATATATATATATATATATATATATATATATATATATAATTTTTTTCCTAAAAGCATAAATTGTCTTTTCAAAATGTTAATGAGTGACAGACGGGTTACTAAAAGATATTAGTACATTTTGGACAACTGAAAAAAGTGAGAAGGAAAGGAGACAACAGCAGGAAAGACAACAGCAAAAAAACTAGGCAAGCCTAGTTTTGTCGGACCGCCATTAGCCACACAGCCATTGTCACAAAGGTTTTTCTGACATTTCAAAAACAGGAAAGCCCAAAATACATATCCTTGTAATTGGAAGTCATGGAGAAGCTTTAGTGCTTCATATTAATGTCTTTGTTTACATAGGGATTTTATTATGCGATTGTGTTGTACAGAAAATATGGGGGGCAGGACTAATGAATGCAGAAATGAAAAAAGGAGCACAATAATTGTTCATAATATATAACATAGACATCAGTGTTTCTCTTGTTCATTTTATTTAAAAATAAATGCTAGATGATCTACCACAAAAGAACAAAGACGACCAAGAACATTTTGTTGATTTTAAGAATTACAGTTATTTATTTTTTCAATGTAGCTAACTGGTTAGAGTAAAATACATAAAGTTTAATGTGGCTGTGTGCAGCTATATGGAGTTTTATAAACAAACAAACACCATAAAAAGTCTCCCAACCACAAAGACACACACTCATGCAAAATAAGACCAAATTAACAGTCTTCCTCTCTGTGTGAGATAATATGTGGGTAAATGTTGCTGAGTTCCGAGCTGTCCTGCTGAGCTTGTGAACTAACCAATGCTGAACCAAGTCTCTGGCCAACGCGCACGGTGTCGTGCCAAACACATCCCCAGAAACACACACAAACAGAGCATGTTTCTATCTTATTTCCTATTATTCAGCCACGGTTTGTGCTGAAGAACTGTTCTTTGGTTCCAGTTTATGTCAGTGGAAACGTGCTGAAAGGAAGAATGAGAAGAAAAAAGAAGAATGTGAGAAGGAAGACAAGCAGTGGAGGATTTACCTGTGTTCTGTTTCTCGCTGTAGCTCAGCTTTACATTGAGCTCGGCGAGGGCGGCTCCATGCTGAAAAACCAGATCTCTGAGCTGCTTTAGTTCATCAGAGCAGCACTGAGACTTCGGACAAACCTCTGTCTCCTGGACACTGTTCTTCAGCAGCACCACAATGAGCAACAGTACAGCAGCTGTTCTGTCCATCTCGCTTTCTCTGGCTTTACTCTCACTCTCTCTGTGTCTGACTGATCTACAGTCCTCTCTCTATGTGACCGATATTCCCTAAGCTGCTGTGTCAGTGTGGGGAGTCCATTTAGCTACAGAACACAAATAAAATAACCAATTTGTCTGCAAACACAATGAGTTCAGGTCAATGATTAAACCTTAAACCAACACAATCTGCCCGAAAGATCAACGTCCACCAAAGTCCCTCATGATTCAGTGACCTGGGGTGAAATGGTTGAAGTTTTGGGCTCGACTGGATCAGACACAGCAGTGCTGCTGGAGTTTCTAAAGCCCTCAGAGTCACTGCTGGATTGAGAATAATTCACCAAACAAAAAGCCCCAGCCGACAGCATTCTGTGTTCACTGACTTTCCGTCTGACTTTACATCTACAAGGTGAACTAACAAGTTAGGAGTGTCTAACAGAGCGAACAGAGAGTGGACACAAGTTATAGAGCCTTAGAGAACAAACAAATAAGTGAATTAATGAATGACAAAGAACTCCTTCATTAAAATGAATCCTTTAATAGATTCAGTACCTTATTATACAAAAGAACAGGTGTAGAAAAGTAGCAGGGTTTATTTTTTACAGAGACCCTTGGATTTGCTATGATTAAACAGCGAGGGGCAGGGACAGGTTGTTAGTTAAGTGCTGCCATTTACAAAAGCTTAGTGTTGCAGCATGTTCAAGAGCATCAGCACTGCACATCTTCCACCTCAAAGAAAACCCAGAGTTCAGAGGCAAAAAAGTGCAGCAAGGACAATAATGAACATGACCTTGAGCTGCAGGAGGTCAGACACATCTCCCAGCAGCATCTAGTCTCGCTATGCACACCCAGTAAATAAGTTTTATTTGTAATTATTCTTATTATGAGTAATTATACATTTCTAGATGGACCTGTGGCTAGGATGTAATACTGAATAAACACTGCTCATTTATAAAAAGGAAAATAAGGGGTTAGACAACACTAGGTAGTATTTAAGCCCTCACATTACAGGTTCAAAGTCATTGAGATGCTCCACTGAGCAGCTACTCTGGGCTCAGCACTGCAGAAACTGCACTATATAATTTCTGAAGGAGGATAGGAAACCACTAACACACCCTCCCCATTGATTTCAAGACAGTGCTCTTAAAGTGAATTACACTGTGCAACATTAAGTGGGGGTGGGTGTGATATGGCGCACAAGTAAAAATATCAAATTTTACCTAGTGTTGATTTAAATACTGCAGCTCAGAGGTCAAACACAAATCATATATCTATAAATCTGTATTTTCAACTTAGTCATGGCAGGCTGCGTCTGGTGCTGATGAGGGGCTGTAATGTTGTTTTCGGAATTCATGTAAAACAGGAATACTGGGATTGCTTTCCTGAAGACACTTTATGCAGTTGAACTAGCCCTCACACTTCCAGAAAGTTACCTCCGGTTGTCTCATCTATTTCCTGTTTTCTTTTTATGGGACAGTTTAGATCGAGACTGAGCCGGTAAGAACCGAAAAAACAGATAACGGAATTACATTCAAAACATCACCAACAAGACTTGTTCTCACCTTGATCTTCACTGTAGGAACCAAATTAGCCAATCAGAGAGCAAAGCCAACGGCCTCTTTTGGTGCTTTTCCACAGCATGTTGCCTACTCTGTCTGGTCCCTGGTCGGATTTCCACTCCCACAGCTCCCCCATTAAATGTTTCCAGTGTTGTCTCAAAACCCCATCTCTAACAGGAACAGCAGGCTTTGGAAAGCACAACGGAATTGGTAAAGTTATGTGGTGTTTACTCATTGCGTATTCACGGGTTGTTATTGTTTGGGACTGAACAGAGCTCCGTCATCAGTTCAGACAGATCAGTAGAGTTATTTCTTTCCTTGCTGCAGCCTCCAGCTCTCGCTGGATTCTTGCTTCGGTCACCAATCCAAAGAGCATTTGAACCTTTCAAAAGACCATGATGAGGTGGATAAAAACAAATGAAAAAACAAAAGTTTATGCTGGACGTCTGCATTGCGTGGCGTAGAGTGACGACTCTCTCTGGCCAATTAGGGTTCAAGGTTTACTCAACCTCATGGGTTTTTCATACATGGCTTACTTAGAACCACAACAGAGCAGAGACTTAGAAAGAACCCTGGTTCCAGGGACCATGACCAAATTTACTTAATGTAAAAACAGGAAAGATGAGTAGAGACAAGTCGAGTCGAGTAGAGACCATGCAGTGGAAAAGCACCATTAGACGGCTGAGGCATGTAACCACCGATTAAACAGGGGGTTAACAGGGCCTGGTAACAGAGCCAAGGCTTAGATCACTTCAACACCCAATGCTGAATTTTCTTGAAGGTGTTGAGAATTGTGGGGTCATACAGCACATGTTGGATGGTGTTGTACACATGTACACACTTGATCTGAATTCTGTGTTTTCAAAATAGTTTGCCCAGATTGTCCTTTTAATAATGCAGGTATTCCAGTTTGTCTTCACAGGCTTATTGGCCCAGACGAATCCCTTCAAATAAACTAATTAATAAATAGAAAATGTTTTATTTGTAGAATCCTCTGTAGATTTTTTTGTTGTTAAACATCACGTTTTATGTTATGTTTTCTTTAGAAAGGTTATAATTAATTTTTAGAAGATCATTTTCCAATCTCCCTTTATTCCTTAGACTTGCAGAAATTTTGTGAATATTTAAAGTATCTGTAGATGATCTACAAAGGACTCTGAAAAAAGTGGGACCAAAAAATAAAATAAATTTAAAAATAACAATAAAAACATGATGTGACTGTAAAAAGAAAATGTTGCTGGCTTGTAACAAAGAGGAAATCAGTTTTATACGACAGTCCAATCTGAAGGTTGTCTTATCCCCAGGGCAGTATCTGTATGTAGCCTCTGTAGATTTGAGTCAACTGTGAGTGTAAAAACACACTCTAGTCCCCATCTGGCAATGAAAGCAGCAGTAAAAAAAAAAAAAGGAGGAGCAAATTCAGTCATTGAAAAAAAAAAAATCCTTCAAGCTCTGAGACCTTGTTTGGTCCAGTTCATCTCCCGGATAAATCCTCGGAAAAGGTCGAAGGGTCACAAGTGTACTTCCAAATGCTGGAAAATACTAAAGTGGTTCCCAGACCCTAGTGCAATCACATGGCCTTCAAGCTCCCTGATTGGTCGCGGAACCATAAAGTCGTGAAGGGTAATAAGGCGTCCTATTGGCTAACACTCTCCATGACAGGAGTGAGGAGGAAGAGGATGGAGGAACGTATTGGGCTGTTGCCTTGGCAACCTGCACCTGCTCCACTCCATTTTGAAGGTGGAGGAAGACAGCCACAAAGCCTTTTTTACGTTTTTTTTTTTTTTGAGCAGTGTGTGCTTGTGTGTAACTGTAAGCTTTCTCTATAAACACAGGTCCACGAACACTATTAGGAGTGTGAATAAGTAGCACGTGTTACACATAGATGTGTGTCTGTGTTAGTTGATGCTCTGTGTAGGATCAGGGCTGTCCAGGTCTCTGTCGAGTGGACTGTCCAGTTGAGGTAGGTTTGTTCTGGAATATTCTTCATACCATTCCTGTAAATACAACACACGACTGAACCACATTGATATCTCTGACGGAGTCACTGACTGACTGTTACCCACTGTGGAAACACTGAAGCAAAGTCTAAGAATTAGGGTGTACTCACACTAGGCTTGGTTGAAATGTACCATGCCACAGTGTGCGTTTCCTACCTACCCACCCCCCACTGCCCTGCGCTCACACTGTACAATTAAGGGTTACACAGTGTGTCCCCAATGTAAAAAAGAACCCTGAAAATGAAGGAAACACCCATATAAAAGATGGTCAGTCATTTTAGAAACAAGCTGTGGAGCAGTGCGAGCCATATTTTTATATCACCAATGTTTCGTTATTTTTGGGACACCCAAACTGAACCAGGGCGGTGAAACGGTGCGGATCACCTGGTGAGAGTACACCCTTAAATAAGGGCAGCTGGTTAGATCTTTTTCCCATAAAACACTGACCTGAATCTCTTCTTCATACATCTTCATGCTCAGATCACTTTTTGTCCGCGACCTCCGACCCAGAAACACTAAACTAGAGTGCTGCAGGCAAAGGGAAACACAATTACCCAGCATGCACCACAAATTGAACAGTAAATTTTATATGTAATTATTATTGCAAAATGATGAACAGGATGGAGTTTATTAGATTGTATGATTCTGGGAAGGGTTTGTATGTGTGTGTGTGTGTGTGTGTGTTTATGTGTGTTCTCACCCCACTCCTCTCCATGGCAACACACATTTCCTGCAGTGAGCTGATGTTAGTTCCGGCGAGAGTGTGTTTATAAAGCTCGAGTGTCTGCAGAGCTTCAGCACGAGTCACTTCAGCCTCAAACACAATTCCTTTTTCATCTAAGACACACACAAGATTTCTCTTTACATATTAGTATCCAGTCATATTTAAAATAGGTTTACCCTTGATCAAATTATAAATGTAAATTAATTGGGGAACCTTCTGGGTCATCCAGTGGCTCCCTGTTCTTCCGACTGTAGTTCATCCGGAAAACAAAGGCATCCAGGATAAAGGCCACGATTATTGTCATGACCACCTACAACAGCCACATGTAAATTATTTTATTTACATATGTGTATATCTAACACACACACACACACACACACACACACACACCATTGTGACAATGTAGAAGGTCATGAAGTATAGCCGGCTCCAGTGAGAGGTCTGTGATGTCACACCCTCCTGAAAAACAAATGCAGAATTTGATCAGATTTTAGCAAAATCACCATAGCATTATTATGGTTTCAAGGAAAAAATTCCTTTGAAATGATAAATATTTCAATAATCTACAAAAATTGAGAAAACGTTGATATTTTGACATTCCGCAACATTAATCCAAGAACATCAATGATGTGCCAAGAGTATTTACATTTTATTAAGGCATAAACATCTCAAAATATTTACCATAGTGATGTACCAGTTATTGACCACGGTCAGTTCAAACAGGGTCACTGCAGAAACAAAGACAATGTCATAGACCAACTAAATACAAAACCCACAGAGAGAGAGAGAGAGAGAGAGAGAGAGAGATATTTCAATGTATTAAAACAAACCCAAACGGACCAAAGCTGCTGAGGATGTTGTTGAAGTTGTTGAGATAGTAGTAGCCCTCATCAAGAACTGTGCGGTTTCCAATGGTTTTGTTGATCTGACGATATGCATCTGCCACTGTGCTGGTGCTGAAACCACACAAATTTATTAAACAAGCACCTTCCAGACCAGGACACTCTGGAGAAGCTGCACATGAGCTCAAACTCCCACAAGTTTTGGACTGAGGATGATGTGGCTGTGGCATCATTACATTTACATTACATTACAAAATTTACAGATGATACAACAGCGAGACATTAGGGGAATTAACCCTAAAATATTATTTCATAAGGTAAGATCTCAAAGACATACGGCAATAAGCCAAAAGATTAAAACCATGTGAATTTTTAATATATCTGGCCTGAGAAGTGCCACTGAAACAAGACAATGCTATTCCACTGACACGTCAGTGGTCTTAATCTTGTTGTTGATAGGTGTAAAATGCTAAACGGATCTTACTTGCAGCAGTTGGGGTAGATGACATCCGCAAAAAACTCCATCCCAACAATGGCAAAAGAGTAGTAAAAAATAATGAGAGTCAACCCTAGACTAGAGAGAGAGAGAGAGAGATAAAACACTCCGTTTTGACTTCAGGACTGGCTGATTTTTTTCTAACAGAGTTTAGTGCGCACCCACCTGGCCATACGGGGGAACAGCTCGAACATGGTGTCCAAAACATTACGGTACCTCTGCTTGATTTTGAACAGGCTGCAAAAAGAGGGACACACCACAGCATGTTTACACTCCACACTGTTAAATATAGTCAGGTATCATAGACAGCAGGTCTTTGTGATGTCACTAAACCCAGCACATTTACATGTCCTCCTTTCAACATAGAGTCCCACACAAATTTATAAAGAGTCTTTCAGCCTATAATAAACAGCCGATAAGAAAAGAGATCATTTGCAGACATTTTTTTTTACACAGTAACACATACAAAACTCAGAGTTAAGTACATCTGTTGAAATTGAATAAAAGCCCCCACGCACCGGAGCAGCTGCAGGGGTCTCAGCACCACAATGAAGTAAAACGGCTCCATCTGGAAGGCCAGAGCAATCAACCCCAGAAACGCAAAGACGGTCACAGAGAAATCAAACCTTCAAAAGGAACACGGAGGGACAGTAGGAGTAAAAATCTGTGTCTAAGAGGAACACTCTCTCTCTCTCTGTGTGTGTGTGTGTGTGTGTGTGTGTGTGTGTTCTTACAGGTTCCAGCCAGAGCTGAAGTAAGCAACCGGGCCAAGGCCAGTAATCTTCAACAGAACCTCCACACCATAGACTACAAGACAACATCACAAACAGGACTCAGCCAATCAGAACAGATCACTGTCAAATGAAACATGTTCACCTTCAAATCCACATTTAATAAAATCTTTCCCCTTCATATCAACCATATGAGGTTTATAAAGTCAGACTTACTTGTGAGGAAGACGATGTAATTCCATGGAACTTGCTGTGACCAGGAGAAATCACCTGAAAAAAAAACAACAGGTGTTTTACACACATTAAAACAGAGAGAGAGAGAATGAAAGAGAGAGAGATAGACAGACATGCAGAGAGATAGAGAGAGAGAGAGAGAGAGAGAGAGAGAGAGAGAGAGACAGACAGAGAGAGACTTCTGCTGCTTGCACAAGCCAGTCAAAAGGTGAATTGATCTTACTCTTTAACATGTTGGTCTCCACCAGAATCCAGACTCCATTAACAGCTACAACTATATCTGCACAAAAATAAAACATGATGTAATTAAAACATTTGAGCATTTCTAAACTCATACAGTGTGTTTTAGGCACCAAATTTACTAAATCAGCTGCATGAATGATTTGTTAAAACCTATCCAAATGAAGCCTCCCTAAACCCTCACAGCCCTCGGCTAATGCAGACACTGATGCTCCTCATAAAGACTACAACCATATTGTTCATGAAAAGGCACCCCCCCCCCAAAAAAAAAAAGAAAAAAAAGAAAAAACACAATAAAATTCTATCCTTAAGAAGTTTCAAAGGGAGCAAATCCACACAGCACAATGTAAACCCAGTATTCATATGTCTGGCCTGGAGGATTTTAAAGAGATTTTAAATATGAAGAACTTACAGATTGCATACTGAAAAGCTTTGGATTTCACAACGAGATTGATCCCTGGTAGATAAAAATAGAAATATGAATCTCTCAGTTTATACACAATATCCTGGACAGAAAGAAATGTACAGCAATAATTTAAATATAACCATGTAGATTTCAGAGAAGTTTAGTTTTAATGTAATGAAACTTAAGAAAGTGGAACCTTTAAAAATGAGGAAGGCAGTATGAGGAAGGTCATCAAACCAGTGTTCCCCACTACGCCTTGCCTAGAACATACACATACACACACGAATCATATAAAAAAATTCACCCTACAGCAAGATGTTGATTCTAAACATACTGTTAACAACAATTACCAAGGACACTGCTGACCTCAAAACCACTAAATCACAGAATGACAAACAACTTCTAAGTCTGAAACTTGAATGTCTGCATATTTCTTTTTTAATGGAAATTAATGAAAAGTGGTCTGTAACTTTAGCACAGGTTTATTTATAGTAATACAAAGATATAAACAGTAAATCTGTTCTCTTAATCACACCAAACTCACTCTGTGGAAAACTAATTATTACCTTCCATTTCAGGCCCATGACTTCATAGATCTTATAAAAGTCCTGGAGGCTGAAATACAGAAACATTAATGATGTAATATATATTGTCATTATTTGTATTTAGAATGTATATGTGTGTGTGTGTGAGAGAGAGAGAGAGAGAGAGAGAGAGAGAGAGAAGACCTGAGCACTGGCGTTCCAGATTGGTTGAGGGCTTTAAAGGTGAGAAACCGATCGCGTGCGCTCATTCTCGGACGATAAAAACGGAGCAAACCATCAAACTGTTTGAGTGAGACTCCATCTGGCCTCTAAACACACAAACACACAAATATCATAAACTCCATGGCTTTTATGAAACAGCCATTACAGAACTGTACTAACACCATTTTAAGTATGGCCACCTTCATGTTGGAGACCTATTACATAAAATATTTCATTTAGGAAATACAAATCAATATGATCTCATATGATTTGAAAAAGTAAAATACCAATTCACAATTCATTATATCTTATTTTTGCTGCTAAAATTGACTGCACCTTTAATGAAGTTTTTATTATGAGAACACAGTTGATGGATTGTGAGCTCACCTGTCGGCTCACCAGCAGCTGGAAGGCGTGTTCAATAGCCGAGCGTTTGTGTAAAAGAAGAGATTTAAACTTTACTTTCTCCACTCCGTTGAAGGTGTCAAATACCACCGCCAGAAGCTGCACATGAGAAAAAGATAAAAAAAAAGAAAAGACACAACAATAATCAGACTCCCAAAAGGCCAAAATATTAATAATAACCACTACATGGTTCATTTTTATCAAGCTTAAAGTAACGTAATAAAAACAATCATTCAGAATCAGACCAGGTTCATGATGAAGTAGAGCTCGATCGAGAGGTAAACAATGAAGAAAACACAGGACCAGCGATTCCTTGAGTAAGCCGGCATCATGACGTCAGGAAAACTGTCACAAACACACACAAAGTCAAGATTAACAACTAGCAAATAAATGACACCATACAGTATAAAATATAATCCCAATTTAAAATCATTGCATTAAATTATAAATATGGTTTTATCTCATGGATAATTAAAAGCAAAGAGCAATGTCAACATGAATGAAAGGAACTTACTTCGCTGTCGTCAGCAACACAAACAAACTAACGATACTGTTCTCCAGAGTGTTAAAGTACTGCAGAGAGAACAGAGAACATCATTACTGTAAGTTTGTATCTTTCAGAGATGTAAAATACAGAGTGTGTGTGTGTGTGTGTGTCTGTTACACTCACATGATCAGCTGGGTTGGTGGAGAACAGACAGAAGCCGAGGATGGCAAAAATGATCATGAAGAAGAGCAGGAGGAGGAGGATGTCGATGAAAGGAGGGAGAGACTGGAAGATCTGACGCAGGTTTCTGAAAAGAAAAAGAAAGGAGGGATGAGAAAATCAGTCCCAGTGCTTCAGCGAGAACAAACCCTTGCCACTGAAAATGAGACATACTCAGAGCAGCGTACCTTCGCACGGCCCCGCAGTACCGACAGTCCACCAGGAAGATGGGCCTCAGAGCTCGGGTCACACGCAGATGAGACGTCTGCCTTATTAACACCACGATCGCCTCGACAAACTGAATCAACAACACACATGCCTGACACACACACACACACACAATATTAGCATGAACAGAACAGAAGAATCAAATTAGCCATAAGCAGCTCCTCATTAAAACACAAAGAAATGAAACATTAATCAATAACAACACAGCACACATACACATCATGTTGTAGCTGTGAACTATGGGGTCATTACATAGATTTTCAGACATAAACTAAGTACTACTAGCTTAACCCTAACCCCAAACACTAACCCAAACCCAAACCATGAACCTAACTCCAACCCCAACAATAAAATATGTCTTCAAATTGAAATGTAATGATTACATTATGGGGACCACCTGGTGTTCCTCAAAAGGAACACTCCATAATGTGTGTAAACAGGTTTTGGTCCGCAAAATATGATATTTTCCTTGTGTACACACATAAACACACACACACCTTGACCATTGTTCTCTTGTGTCGTATAAAAGTGTGAAAGCCAAGCCATCTGAGCTTCATACACAACTCAAATGCCACCATTACTAACGCCAGCAGCTCCAGAGTGGCATGAACCTGCGGATAAAACACCCACACTTATTTGTTAATGAATATCATATGTTTAAACGCACAATAGTTCCATTCGAACTCCTGCTAAGCCAATATCACAGGAGCTCAACGCACTCAGATGAGAACATTTAGAGGGACAGAGGGGTTCGTACATAGACGTCGAGTCTGAGCGAGGGCACAGCTGGAGCTTCAGAGAGGGACAGCAGCATCAGTAGAGCTCCGGTCAGAAGCTCCATCAGATAGAACAGATGATTATGAGCAAACAGATATGCACTCAGAGCCCTGGGGCTGCGGGGGTGAGTGTAGAATTTATCATTATTCTCCCCTTCCTGAGGAAGAAGCACAACACACATTACACACACACACACACACACACACACTCATTGAGGTCATTTGTTTACATTAAATTTACTGAGTTCCATCTGACATTTCAAAAGCAACATCTTCAGAACCGTTTTACCTGCAAATAAATCGCTGCTTCCTGGTAATTCATCTCCCAGCTCTGCCGTAAAGAATTCTGGGCTATGGAGTCTGGGGGTCCAGGAATGGTGACATTGTTGGAATTATCATAATTGCCCACTCCATCTGCAAACAACCGAGACCAAACCACAGTTAACAACCAAAGCTCTTCATTTAAAGTGACTGTGACTGAGAAGTACTGAGATTTTAAGGCAACATGATATGAAAGCCTGCTTGTTCAGTTCATGGAAACAGCAATGTGTGAATCTAGAACCCACCAACCCACACGCTGTGAAACAAGACCATCCAGTCAATTTTGTGTGTTGCCTAAGTCAGAAAACACACGACAAAACGAGTTGTACTGATTCTGTTACACTTCTGGCGTCAAGTGCAGAGACTTTAGAATTGCCCCACCCCTTGTCTGAGTCTGTCCAATCACAGCGCTGGACTTGCGTTTATGTGAGAGCACAAAGACCACACAAAGGTTAAATACAGCAAAACAGACACAACAAGCATGGAGAAATAAGAGCACTGAGTAAAAATGGAGAAAATGAGAGCAAAGAAAGAGAACAGCTAAAAATCAGAGATTCTGCTCCTCATTGCTGTGAGCTCTGGTCGGGGTGAACAGCGAGTTGTTCATTATCATTTAAAGGAACAGGCGCTGAAAGCAGCCGTTCTGAACAGGGCTGTTTAGATAGGGGTACTGCTTGTTTGAAGATTTGGACATACACATGGATTGTTTATTAACTGATGTGGTTTTGTGACCCCCAAATAGGATAAGAAAATTTGTAGTAATATGGTCAAACTTGACCTGTGAGTGTGATGTGTCAATGGCGAGTCAGTTGGCTAAACAAACACTTAAAGCCAAGGACAAACCTGAAACGTTTGAGCAAATACTGTAGCATAGAGAGAGCTACAGAAATCATTCACTTCAGCAGCACATACTGCATCCCAGAAGATGAATTATAGATACAAACATGAAAGGGTACACTATCTCTACGAGACCTCAACATTACACTCTGGAAGTGTTAACCCAGTCTAGTGATGTAAGGAAATCCTTCCACGTACCAGCACATCCACAGGGTTGGTAGAAAGAAGACGAGTGGAAGGGCCAGTCGGGTGTCTGTTCAGCCCCACTGACATGGTCACCTCCGGTTTCCATGACAGCCTCAGCTGAAGACTGTAGTCAGTCAAAGAGAATAAGGGCCAAAAAGAGTTAACGACCAAGTGTCAACTGCGAGGCATCATCTCCAGCCTTCTCAAAATCCCAAGCCCAATCAGATCCACCTGCAATCCAATCCCAAATGTCCAACCACACGGCAGAACAATTCCCACATTCCTGCACAACATCAGTCCACACATCCACTTCAAGAAAAGCATCCAGCAAGAGCGGAAATGTGGGAAATGATCCAGCAAACCCTGCCTTGAAGGTTCTTCTCCATCTACTGGGCCTTGGTAAGGAAATCCACACTAATTCCAAAAAAGAAAAATCATCAGAAAGGACGCAGCGTTCCTGTGCCAGAACAGAATGTCCAGCTTTAATTTCTCTAGATACTCCACACTTGCCTTGTTCAGATGTGCTTTCTTTGCTTTATTCTGCTTCTAATTGAGGTTTCCTTAGGCTCACCAGGAAAAGCTTCTCTGTCCTTGTGTCATTTCCCCTTTTCACATGCCACTTCTTTTTTTAAATCCTCAGAATCTGCCGCAGTGGTTTGTACATTCATTCTAACACTTGCAAGATCAGCAGGTACTTAGCTGTAATGGTGCTTCAAACTAAGTTAATCCAAAACAAACAGCAGGTATGTCCCAGGGCTTTAGTGATTGATCACCCGTGGTTTTCAAAGCCGCAAAAAAGAGCCGTGGTCAGTAGTGAAAGCAGATCAGTGTCCATTTCACTGAGGAATAGAAATGTTCTTGAGGAACCAAGAAGAGGAGCCAAAAGCCATCATGCCAGAGTCCTACCTTCCATACCGCAAACAACATGAGGAAAGGTCGATCTAATTTTTGCAAGGACACAGTCCGCAGTCCATAAGAAACCTTGTAATTAAATCAGCCTCATATTTCCATTGTGATCCACTCTCGTCACAGGCCAAACAAACAGACGTTGGCTTCAGTGGGATAACCACAAGGTCCAGACCCTCAGACACTGAAATCTTTTATTTTATTCTATAAATAGCCTTCAGCGGCATCAAATAAAGCTCCACTGTCGCGAATCCAGAGGCTCATAATGAGGATCACAGGACAGAGAGCCAAATAAAGAGAGATAACCCAGATGTAGAATTCCTATTTCACAGGCACTTTCCTTTAGATGGAATAGACCAGGACCATGTCCAGTAAAAAGTGTCCAGTTTTACAGACCTCAAACTTCAGGACACAAACTTCATGGAGAGTCCCACAACCAGTTCACCTTTCAGTCATGAGAGCATTGTGTGTGTGTTGATAGGCAATGGACAGGGGCCACAAACAAGTGTGGCACCCACCACAAAGCTGACGCAGCATGTTCAGTCGTGTGTCGCTGTTTCTCTTGTGTGTGGTTGTACGTACAAAGAGCTGCAGACTGCTGTGGTTGACACTCAAACACATGACTGACTGCCATCAGGAAACTTGTTCTCTTAAAGCGACAGTGACATATTTTGTTTTAGATTTTTTTTTCGTTGTTGTTGTTGCACCAGAACAAAAATGAGAAAAGACTAGTGCTGTGTCATACTGTATCATTCCCAATAATATCATCATCATCATTTTCTAAACAATATCAATGTTGTGATATTTGGACTTGTTTACATAATGATGCCATGAAGTTACCCATAATACAGCATACGTTCGTTACATGAGTCATTTAGCCACAGTGAAGTACGATGTAAAGTGGCTCTGAGGTGAAGGAATTTGCTCCAAAAAAAGTGTAGTGGCATGTGGAGGTGGTTTGGTTATAAAATATCAGATGCACAATAATCCATGGTATTATGTTAGAAATAAAAGAAGCCTTTAATATTATTAATATATATTAAATATTGAATATAAAATAATTCATATGAATATATGCTTTTGTTGCAATAGTCTGTTTTTGAAATATTTTTCATAAACATTGTTATTTTTTTTTTGTTATTGTTAATTTTTCAAACATTGTTATCGCCAAAACACCCTGAAATATCATGTTATTATTTTAGGGCCATATCTCCCAGCCCTAGAAAGTACATTGTGTCTCTACAAACAACAATCATCGGATCTGTCCTGTCGTTTTGTGCTTTTTTGTGGGTGTGAGAACTGGACACTACAAAAAAAATCAGGACAGGAAAAAATAAGACCTATTAACTTACATTGCTGGTGAAGAAAACTACAAGAAATTCAGACAGCAAGAAAATAGAGCCATGCGCTCCATCCAGCTTCACCACTCACTCGAGAACTAAGGGTTGAAGAAGAGGGCTTGAAGCTATTAGAAGTAAGTTTTAAAGTGTTTTTATGTGACATATATTTGTAACTCAATATTCAGACATTCTCCTGATCTTTTGTAATTTAATGGTAACTGTTGTGTAGTATTAAAATAGCAATTGTCTTTTTATTCAACAAATAATAATAATAATAATTTGAGGCAGCACAGTGGTGCAGCAGGTAGTGTCGCAGTCACACAACTCCAAGGACCTGGAGGTTGTGGGTTTGATTCCTGCTCCAGGTGACTGTCTATGAGGAGTGTGGTGTGTTCTCCCTGTGTCTGCGTGGGTTTCCTCCGGGTGACTGTCTGTGAGGAGTGTGGTGTGTTCTCCCTGTGTCTGCGTGGGTTTCCTCCGGGTGACTGTCTGTGAGGAGTGTGGTGTGTTCTCCCTGTGTCTGCGTGGGTTTCCTCTGGGTGACTGTCTGTGAAGAGTGTGGTGTGTTCTCCCTGTGTCTGCGTGGGTTTCCTCCGGGTGACTGTCTGTGAGGAGTGTGGTGTGTTCTCCTTGTGTCTGCGTGGGTTTCCTCCGGGTGACTGTCTGTGAGGAGTGTGGTGTGTTCTCCCTGTGTCTGTGTGGGTTTCCTCCGGGTGACTGTCTGTGAGGAGTGTGGTGTGTTCTCCCTGTGTCTGCGTGGGTTTCCTCCGGGTGACTGTCTGTGAGGAGTGTGGTGTGTTCTCCCTGTGTCTGCGTGGGTTTCCTCCGGGTGACTGTCTGTGAGGAGTGTGGTGTGTTCTCCCTGTGTCTGCGTGGGTTTCCTCCGGGTGACTGTCTGTGAGGAGTGTGGTGTGTTCTCCCTGTGTCTGCGTGGGTTCCCTCCGAGTGACTGTCTGTAAGGTGTGTGGTGTGTTCTCCCTGTGTCTGCGTGGGTTTCCTCCGGGTGACTGTCTGTGAGGAGTGTGGTGTGTTCTCCCTGTGTCTGCGTGGGTTTCCTCTGGGTGCTCCGGTTTCCTCCCACAGTCCAAAACACACATTGGTAGGTGGATTGGCGACTCAAAAGTGACTGTAGGTGTGAGTGTATGTGTGAGTGTGTGTGTTGCCCTGTGAAGGACTGGTGCCCCCTCCAGGGTGTATTACCGCCTTGCTCCCAATGATTCCAGATAGGCTCTGGACCCACCGTGACCCTGAATTGGATAAGCGGTTACAGATAATGGATGGATAATAATTTGATAATGTCGAGTGAGAATAATTTATAGGTTGCCGCATTTGTTATGATCCCCATCAGGAAAAAGCATTGCAGAAGAATTTGATGTATTTATTGTGTTCTTGGGATAATATAGTATCCAAAAATGTGTGTGAGTTTGGTTTAGATGATTTAAAGACAGGGTTTTCCATGTTAGCGATTGTGAACATAAAATATTAAACTTTGTTACCATAAACTGACAAAAGAGCAGGAGAATTTTTTTGAACATGTTATTACATTTATACGTTACACAAAAACACTTTAAAACTTATTTGTACACCTAATAGAAAAGGTTTCCAGTTTGAGCCCCAGGACTGGCAGGAAAACTGGGTTGGAGTGAAGGAACAGAGCTTTTATCCTCCCTCAACATACATGGATAAGCCTGTAACTCTGAACCGAGATGAGCTTACCTGATGACCACGGGATATTTAAGGAGCCTGTGTTCGTACCTTGCTTTCAAATATTTTGTCCCCCACCAGAATAAATAAACTATGTTTTGCAGTTCTTTCTGTCTCTCGTGCACTCAGTATTCACTGCTATTCTATGCACATCCACATGGTGGAGCCAAAACATCATAAACAATGTATGTCATAAGTTAAAAGTCAATGGCCACGTGATGGGTTTATTTTTATGTTAGGAAACAGAGTTGGGTACTGATGAATAATCTTTTACATAGTCACCAAAGTTTGCTCTATCCAAACCCTTGGTCAAGGCGACCCCTACAACAAACAGCTGCTCCATCTCAAAATGCGGTTTTCCTAATAGTTTTTCCTCAGGCAATTGTGCTAATGCTGCTCCAAAAATAACTGTCCTAATCATAGTCGTAATATATTGCACCAGGATTACAATGAAACAAAATCATCTACTACATCTTTAAAGGGGACACATTATGAAACATTCACTTATTCAGTGCATATGAATATTAATGCGTTTACCTCATGCCTGCCAAACAAGGCCACCAAGTCAGTCAGTCCAGAAAAGGCAGTTCAGTTGTATGAAATTGTAGACTGACACATTAATATTCCCTGGGAAATATTAATGCTCATTTACAAATGGAATTTTAATCCCTCTGAATCCAATCCATCTGAATTCTCTAATGACATCCAAGTAAGAAAAAGGTAGAAGAAAAATACAGGGGTGTACAAAATAACAGAAAATAAAATATTCACACCTACAGATCTACACAGGCTCACACTTCCAGACTGGGGCCCACCTGCACAGTGTACCTGTCCACACTATTCATCAATGGAAAAGGACCACCGTAGGCCCCCCGCATTTTGATTAGATATAAACTGGAATGCACATCTGATTCTTTCTGATGGAGATATAAAATATAGATCCCCGATTCCTACTTATTATACCACTATATTCCATAATCAGTGAGAAGATAATCAGATAAGGGACTGTCCAGGAGGACGATAGGACTTTTGAGCTTAGATTATCTGGTTAATGGAGAATACCTGCTGTGTAAGCTGCACTCAGAATACCTCCTTTAGACAGAGGAAAATATGCCTGAGCAGCAGGCACGGATCACTGACCGGACCATCCCCAGACATCACAACTCCTCTGTACCTAGCCTGCCCTCCATGTTCATGACCCACTTGTCACACGGATATCAGACAACTCCTGCTTTCCACGAGAGCCATATAAACAGAAGATGGAGACCACACATCAGCAGTGGTCACCTTTTGGGCCACTTTTTGCTCACATTCAGTTTGCCAGGGCCAGCACAGAAATGTCTTTATCAAAAGTGGGTCAGATCTGATTTGTGACGTGTGGCCGAATGAGCATCTGGGCCTCTTCTGGTTGACATGCACTCTGCCAGCATTGACAGTGGTCCAGCAGTGCCGCATCTCTGCCAGAAGTGACCCACATCTGAAAGTTATTGAGGACAGGGACCTCTGCCCACAATACCTACATTCTCAGTGTAGCAGTTCTGCAATAGTGCCAATAGTAGGAGAGGACAAGGAAATTGCTACTAGACAATCACTGTCTGACCAGGTCAGTCTATGGAAGTAAGTTCAAGGGAGAGTTCATTTTACTTTATATCTGGGCCTTTATAAACATGTAGTGTGATTTATATGCATTTCAGTTTTTACATATTTTAGAATGTTGTTTGACTCATTTGTTAAAAGTAATTACAATAAAACCACCCCTTGCACTGGAGCATCCATATTCCATATATTCACTGAAGCATCCACACTGTACACCTACACTTCAGTGGCTGCAGATACTAATGTATGAACTTGTAATGAATTTGTCACTGTTATTGTTCATGAAGAAGCATTTGTGGAGGCTAAAGCATTTAGATATTTTAACTGCTTTTGCACACTTGAATAATACAAAGGTTTTTATCCACCATGTTGGTGGTGGGGGGTGGGGTGAGGGGGCACTTCAATTGCTATTACAACCAGTTTCCTTTTTTTAAACCAATCAATCAAACACTGGAGCAGTTTGAGTGGTTCCCGTAAAGGTGAGAATTGTGGGGAGACTGCCTTTAAAAACCCTTTAAAAGTTGTAAATGTTTAGATACTCACTCTCCTCTGTTCCCTCGTCCCCCAGCAGCCCACTGTTGACCTCTTCACAGGTCAGAATCAGAGGGACGTCATCATCCATTCCTCACACTCTCCGCACCAAATAAAAATCAGAAATACTCAGAACACACTCAGCTTATCAGAGAAAGACTGCAGCAAATCAGATGCAGACTGGACACAGGTCAGACACAGAGCAGTCATGGATCTGACACACATCAGACACAAAAACACTCATGGGTCAGACATGTGTCAGACACACAGCAGGCAAAGACCAAGCACAAAGCAGTTATGGATCAGACACACATCACACACTGTCAAGAAACAAAGCAGACATAGATCAGACAAAGACACATTAGTCACACATCACACACAATTAAAGCACAGACCAGACCCAAATCGGCCCTGCTGCAGGCTCCCAGCTCTCTATACAACTTGAACAAAGTTTTAACATCCGGACTCCGTTAGGTTCTTGCACACTGATTTACTTCAGCCGGAGCCGAGGCCTGGAGCCGATACCACAACACACAGCGTCCTAAAGTCCCGCAGAACCGGCTGCTGAGCTACTTAAACCGGATCAGCACAAACTAAACCGGTTTAAACACAGATAAGAGTCCAGGAAGCTGAGTTTAATCTCCGCATTCAAAACCCTTCTCCTTCTCACAGAGCGGGATATTGGAACACCGGAACACCGGAACACCGTCCAGCATCCTACAGTGCAGCTCTGTTAATGCAGCGCTACATTCGTTTAAAGATATAAACCAATACAACAACAGCAGCGTCAACAACAGTATGTCTAACACATTCACTCTCTCTCTCTCTCTCTCTCTCTCTCTCTCACACACACACACACACTCTCTCTCACTCTCTCTCTCTCTCTCTCTCACACACACACACACACACACACACACACACACACACACACACACACACACTGACGACAACATCACTCGCATTTTTCATAATAAAAGTCTCATGGAAACACAGAAGAGGCTTTCTATATTATGGTTATATGATAAAACCACCATTAATATTTAAAAATGAAAAAATAAAACAGTTTAAAATATTCGATGCATTAATTTCTTATATTAAGGAAAGTTCATATGAGTAAATGGAACCTCTCCAAATCCGTTTTTGGAAGATTTAAAAAAATGTTAACATGTACCAAATGTTAAATTAGGTCATTAAGTCACTCGTTCGTTCATTCATTCTTGTATTATATAAGTACTTCCGGCTTTATATTATATTATATTATGGTCTGTGTGTATGTATGCAGTATGTGTGCATCCTGGTTAACCTTTGGGGGAAAAAAGTTTTTAAATAATTAAGATATTTGAGATACAAACATTTAAAAAATATACACAAACACAAGGGAAAACGTTAAAATAGCTTCAAAAATAAAATAAAAAAATGTGAAAATTATTTTTTCATAATTATAAAACTGCATATAACCCACTTTAAAACAATTGAATGGGTGCTGTTTAAAATGTTAAGAATACTTACACATTAACATCGTGTACTTTTTGGAAAGTGTTACACACCTGACATTTATGTGACATTAAGCTAATCTACGACTGAAATCTGAGAACCGAAAATGTCCTGCACCCGGCGCCATAGCAACCGACTGTACACAGGTGAAACCCCGAGTCTCCGGCTGCGAGGTCGCTCTCTTTAGTTCATTAAATATTTTACAGATTTCTCCACGAGTTTCACTGCATTTCCTTACATGTAAACTTTCATTGAATCTTTCATTGATGTAGACGGTTTATAAAGCTCCTCCACAGTGAGTACAATCACATCCTCTGTTCTGAAAAGTTAACTTAAAGGGGAACTACATATTTTTTGAACAAAACAAAATGATAGAGCTTCAGTGTATCTTTCTGTATAGTGGTGGTGAATAGAAACAGGCATTTTTATGTTTACAACACCAACAGTAATTTTATTTAATTTACTTACAATTAGACTACTATCTGCTTTTTTTAACATATGGATCATTTAAAGTCCTCTTTGATCATCAATTAAACCCCTAAATGCCATTCTCTTTTCAGAATTACACTTAGGTAAGTTATTTCAGAGATATAATGCCCCTACTGTTTTACAAGTGCAGAATATATAGCTCTTCACTTCCACCTTCATTCAGTATGCACAAATCTCTGAATATGCAATTAGTCCACACCTCTATCTCCACCCACCCCTCATCCACAACTGTCACCTGCAGCTCGAAATTCCCACCCTGCAAGCTGATAGGATTGGTTCCTTGGGTGTGTGAGGTATGAAACTCTGTCGTTCTGAACCTATGTTTTGAAACATTGGACACTTGGAACACAGCACTTTTAAAGCAGAAATCCTTAGCAACAGTGCTAACATCTTATTTCACTCAGGACATGTCAACAAGCAACCACAACACACACAAAACATTTGACTTTCATTGGAGGAGGTCTTTAATTATGTAACAGTTTAAAAAAATAATATTTTTGTGCAATACTAATTGGAATATTTTTTCCACATCTCAGCAAAATCCATATCCATGGCGTCAGAAAGCTCCAGAGCAACCTCTGGTGATGACATCCCTGCTGTAGCCCTCAGCCCTGTGACCCTAAACAAGGTGCCACTGAAGATCATGGACCCATCCAGGAAGAAGCTGGAGTCCCTGGAATCGCAGTGGGTTTTGGGGGTTTTGGATGAATGTATCCGTGGCTTGGAGCTGGTGAGCCTGCTGCCCTCTGAACTGACATCTGCTCTCTCTCTCAGTCTGGGGCAAGAGATTGTGACCTCCCTCTCTGAACATTTATATCTCACAGAGAAATACAGAGGTCTCTGTGTGGATACAGATCCAAAACAACACAAGGCACTGGCCACAGCTCTGCAGAACTCATTACTGAATGTTTTAAGGCTGCTGAAGGCGTGTCCCACTGCAGAAGCAGGGCTTAAAGGGGCAGGGCCAATCACAGAAGACCAACAGTGGGCTCAGGAGCTGGTTACAGGGTTACTTGAGCTCAGATCTGTATTACTGGATAAACTCCTGACCACGTCTTCAGAAGAACGGGAACGCAACCGACATATACAAGAAGTCAGCATGCGTCACCATAGCAACCTGGAGGTTATTGCCAAGCTTGAAAAGGAAGTTGCGGCGGCAACAAAGGACAGAGATGAAGAGGTGAGCGACATTTGGGACAATCAGTATACGCAGTTTTTACACCCATTTTCCATGTTATCAGCTCCAGTGTGTTAGTGTGTACTGCACTGTGTGTGTGGATCAGACCCAGCAATGCCACTGGTGTTTTTGAAGTATGAAGTTTAAAGAGTGTGACTCCTGGACTGAGAATAATCCACCAACCAAAGATATCAAGCCAAATGTGTTCAGTGTCCTGTGTCCACTGATGAAGAATTAGAGGACAACCCATTTTATAAGGGACACTTCAGGATATATCCCATGACCCTCTCTCTGTCTCTCTCTCTC
Source organism: Hoplias malabaricus (assembly GCF_029633855.1). Lineage (NCBI taxonomy): Eukaryota > Metazoa > Chordata > Actinopteri > Characiformes > Erythrinidae > Hoplias > Hoplias malabaricus. The sequence goes on along the minus strand of NC_089801.1, from coordinate 38,908,168 downwards.
AGATCAGTAAGAAGAATGATGTCATTTGGAGGTTAAAGGTTTGTCTCCATCAGACAGAGAAGACAGCTGAAGACTTTGTGGATCGAACGCAGAAAGAGGCGGAGAACATGTACGAGTCACTTCAGAAAACTTCAGAAGGGAAACAGATTCGGCTCCAGCAGGAGGCCAGTAAACTTCGGGCTCAGCTCCAAAGCCTCATCACAGAGCACAGGAAAACTGAGACAGTGCTGCGCAAGGTGGGCTGTGTGCCTGTGCGCATGTGGAATTACTTGATTTGTCTGTATGGTACTTGATGTAGATTCTGAATATGCTTTGATGGATGTTTGTATTTTATTCTACAGAAGAAATACAAGGTGGAGACGGAGATAGAAAACTGGATTCAGAAATATGAAGCTGAATTTGGAGAGAAACAGGTGAAGAGCTTTCAGAGAACAGAGGCTTGAAAAGATGGAAATATGCATTTTAAGTTTTGATTAGGAGCTACAAGGGTTTCACACACGGATGACCATAAGTTATTTAGAAAACATTTAATTAATGGTATGTGATATTTTGGACAGAGAAAATGTGACATTATTCATTCACCATCTGTTCGATTTTTGCGTAATTTCCCCAGGTCACAAAAATACAAATAGCATCAGCTCTGTCTCTTGCAGCCAATCAATTTACTGTATCTGTGACACAGTGAGGGCGGCACGGTGGTGCAGCAGGTAGTGTCGCAGTCACACAGCTCCAGGGACCTGGAGGTTATGGGTTCAAGTCCCGCTCCTGGTGACTGTCTCTGAGGAGTTTGGTGTGTTCTCCATGTGCCTGCGTGGGTTTCCTCCCACGGTCCAAAAATACACATTGGTAGGTGGATTGGTGACACAAAAGTGTCTGTAGGTGTGTGCTGCCCTGTGAAGGGTGATTCCGGGTAGGCTCTGGACCCTCCGTGACCCTGAACTAGATAAGTGGTTACAGACAATGAATTACCACTCTGGTGTGTCTTGTATAAATGATGTTCTCACTCTAATATTGTGTGTGTGTGTGTTCAGGTGGAACTAGAACAGATGAGTGAGGTGTATGAAGAGGAGAGGGCGGAGTTTAATACGTTGCTGGAACAATACTCTGTGCTGGAGCTGGAGTACTCTCAGATCATGGAGGAGCGCAGAATAGCTCAGGAACGGAGGGATGAGGAGGAGAGAGAGACGGAAAGGAAAAGCCATGCAGCCGTTATTATCCAGGCATTCTGGAGAGGAGCACAAGTGCGAAAGGCCATGAGAGCAAATGGCAAGAGCAAGAAAAGCAAGAAAAACAAAGGGAAGAAACAGAAATGAGAAGCCCACTGTAGAGACATCACTAAGCAGCTCAGAGCATTGGCCTAATAAACACATGAATGCACATCTTCTACAGAGTCATGATTATTTATTCTGGTCTCAAATATATACATGTACACTGTTGGAATAAAAAGAAAACATGACATGAAAAGGACAATAAACTGTGTGAGGGTTTGTGGTGCAGTTTTACTCGTCACTGGGGATGGATTTGTTCCCAGCATCTGATCTCAGATCATGAACAATATCAGCTCGGTCCTGGAGATACCGCTGGATCTGGAGATAAGAACCAACTTAATTAAATCCAGAATGATATATGTACATTTCAAATTAAGGGCTGGACTCTACCCTTTAATTATTGGGTGCAAGGGAGGAACCCACTCACACTTGCACCTGTGGACAGTTTCACACACTCACCCAGTCATTCACACTCAAACATGTGGACAATTGCATACACTCACCCAGTCTCTCTCACACTCGCACCTTTGGACAATTTCACACACTCAGCCAGTCACACAGTTTTGGTCATCACCATTTAACTTAAAAATCTAAGGCAGTCCAGTAACTATCACTTTAAAAATGAAAAAAAATTTTACAAATCCAAAAGAGTAAATATAAAATGATAAAGCTGACCTTGTCCAGCTGCTCCAGAGTGTCATCAACATTAACTCCTTCAGTTCTGCCTGTGACCCCACTGGTCATGTGATACAGATTCAGGGTCACCACTTTTATCTGGCCCAGCAGAAGTGTTTCTTTAGCAGCCGTCGCCTGGATGTGATTCCATGTGGATTCCTGTAATAAACACAGACAGATATTAATTTGTTTGCATTCAGTTGATGATTAGTTTTGCATCTCCAACACCACACCAGAGGAACCGGATGGAGCTCCATCTCTCCAGAAAACACAGTTCCACTGCCCCACAGCCCAATGCTGGGGGGAATTATACCCCAGTAGCCCAGATTTGGCATTGGACAGGGCTTCAGATTGTATGAGAGGTGGACGGGGAAGACTGGTACCCATCTGAGTGCCTGAGAGAGGACAGTGTCCAGTTCCGTCTGTAGCTGTGAGAGTTTGTTGTTGTAGTGAAGTAACACCGATCCTCTCTCACTGAGGTATCTCCTCAGCTCCACTCCCTCACTCTCTCTTTCTCGCTCCAGTTCACTCTGTCGCTTCAGCAGCTTCTCTCGCGTACACAGCAGCGTGTCAAACCGGCCAATCAGCTGACCAGCTTCCTCAAACTCAAACACAAACGTCATTTTAAAACAATTTGTCAAAAACTCAATTTAGCAAAAACTTTTCCTTGCTTTTATATGTGAAGGAGCATGTTTACCTTCTTGGAGCTCTTGAGGACCTTCTCTATGAAGCTCCAGTAAATTCTGTTGCGACTGACTCGTGCCTGCAGTTGCTCCTTCTTGGCCAAAAGAGCAGCAATGTTTCTCTGTAACTGCTGCACCTCCCTCTCTCTCTCTCTCAGTACAGCTCTCTCTGCCTCTGCTTTCTTCATCCCTCTTGCCTTCTTAGCATCGTTCTCCTACAGAGTGAGAAAGAGAGAGACACCATTACATTTCTAAGAGCTGTCATTTTGACCTAAACCTTATTTCTCCAGTGTCCCACAATGCTTTGCTGGAGGCAAGACTTTTACTTACTTGGACAAATTTGTCAAACTGGAGTAAAGAGTCTTTCAGTTTTTCTTCTTTTTTTTTCAGCTCTTCTTTCCTCTGTCTCAGACTCTCCTTCTTCAACTCAAATGTCTAAACACAAACCCACATATACAAGCTACATGAGAAAACATATGGAAACACAGAGAGAAAAAAAAGAAAGAAAGATAAGAGAAGAAAAGAGAGTTTGTACGTCTTTCTGTGTCCTCAGAGCAGTGTCCATTTGTTTTATTTCTTTTTGTTTGTCCAATAAATGAGTGGCTCCAGTCCTCAGATCAACCTCTGGCACAGACACACTGCTTAACACATTCAGTCAGAAAATAACATAGTAATAATAACAACAATACATACATACAATAATGTAACAATTAAATAAGCCAAAATTTTATCTGACTTATGTTGTAAAACAATAATAATACTGATATCAAATGTCCTGGAGTTATCAGGAATTACTCAACTAATTTTGAACACCTGTGTGACGGACGAATTTTTTGTAACATAAACTGGTTAATTCCTGTCATATAGTGATACATTGTTTGCTACTTTTTGGTGATTAAAATGACTACTTCCATGACTGGAGAGAACTCTGAGTCTGCATTTAACCACTGACCACCATAACAAACAATATTCATCGCTGTTTTTAAAACTGAACTGTAAAACCTACTTAACAGTTCTATATTAAAAGCATGTTTAAAAACTTTTATTTTAACTTTCATCTCTATTTTGTCAAGATTTACTCGGTTTAAGACCACCATTTCAGTTCTGCTAACATAAATGAGAATACAACATAAATCACACTCCATAAAGACCCTTACACTGAGAGGTGCTCTTCAAAGACGGTGCGAAAGTAATCCTCCAGATTCACAGTCATCTTTTGGACTTTAATTTTTTTTAGTAATGTGAAAAAACTTCAACTTCGTAAACTTATCTGTTGTTTCTCGCGCTTCGTTTCTACAGCAACAGAAACATTAAAACGGCACGTCTGTCTCCCTCCTGCGGCCGAGATATGCATTACACCTCTACTGCTCACAGTAGCAATACTAGCGCGACAACTTTTCATGCTGATTTATTTATTCCTTAATCAACGTAGTTTTAAAGCTCGTAATGACATTCTTTATATATTTACTTCTTTAAAAATATATATTAAAGGTTAGAATGCATAAAAATATCTTAAAATCTTGTTTAATACGGCCCATATCGTAGACAGCTTAATTTTGGGTTGTAATAAAATGCAGTGTCTTAACATAGTTTCGAAACATGGTGTTCTTATAGCCATTTTTTTTAACTTCACTATAATTAAACTAGTGGACGGTGGGCTCAAGAAGGAAATGTCATTCCTCCTGTCATAATACATATAACCATTCAGGGTGGAAATAGGGCTCCCCGCCCTAAACAGGCCTCTAAAAGTGCTGGTTGTTGTTCATGTCAATAAGAGTGTTTCATCTTTTTGTAATCAAATAAATAATTCCTTTCTATGGACAATGTGTGAACACAGAAAGGGTCACTTTATGATCAATCTGGTCTAATGGATTCGAACAAACTATTTTAATATAAAGCAGCTCTAAGTGTTTTTATGTGTTTTCTTGTTTGGTGTGTGTGTTTCCCAGTCTTCATTCATATTTAATGATCACTCTCTTCCCCCTCATTCTCTCCCAAAGTGCCTATAAAGTGAAAAAATAACATGTTATTAGACTTTTTTTGTGAACAGCATTTTCTAGCACCATGTAACCGTCAGAGGTCACTTTATTGCAAATTAATATTTGAAAACATTTAAATTACTTGCTCAGATTCCAGACTCAAACTCAACTAATGTAATTGTCCCACTGACAATAATTATGGGTAGTTTCAAGTTTTTAACGCTGAGATTTCAAATATTTGAGGAATCCAGAAAATTATATTTCTTTTATGGGCAAGGTAAAAAAATCATAACTGAATACCAATAACCTTCAAAATCTCAGACACCACTGCGTTAAGAAACAGCTTCTGAGATGCTTGGCCTTGTAGCTCCAGTGTAAGACTAAAGAAGTAAACTTTAGATAGACATGGTTTGGCTTATCATTTATATTTGTGTTTAAGGAAGGAAAACTGGGCTGAATTATCACTTTAATGGATCTCAGGTTTATCTTCGTGCCGTGGGTGTTTTGATTTCCTCGGCTGGGTTCACGCGAGTGCTTGATGCATAGACACACACACATATTCATTATTAAATAACCAACATGAAGGATGCAGCACATTTCACTGAGAGCAGCTTGATGTTTATGGTAATAACGGCACTTTGCCTTAATGCTTTAATGATGAGAGGCCTCCTTACACAGAGACAGAGAGACAAAAGGGACAAAACACAGAGAGAGACTTGTATACATCTTTTTGTTTGTTTGTTTTTGTTGTGAATCGTTTAGTCTTCTCAACCGTCATCCTGTTTACACTGAATAAACAATAATGACAACACCCCAGAGAGAGAGAGAGAGAGAGAGAGAGAGAGAGAGAGAGAGAGAGAGACTTCTGCTGCTTGCACAAGCCAGTCAAAAGGGTTATGGTGTATATATTTCAGTTTCTTTTTCATTTTGCCAAACAAATCTGCGGGGATTCCATGCCTTCAAGTTCCAGTCCCATTCAGTGATATGTTTAGGGTGTAAAGTCTCAATTGTAAAATAGCCATAGAACAGTTACAGGATTAAAATGGCCTTCATCATCATTATCATCAGCTTCACAAAACAAAGCACCAGCAGGGGTCAAGTGTCAGGTCATGCACATTTGGCCCCTAGTCATGCATGTACTAATATATATTATACTTGTGTAAGTACATTTGTAAATAAAATGATCTTACCCTGACACTAACCTAAGTAGCTTTTGGTAAGAAATTCTTGCTTGTAAACACAAACACACACACACACATTAACCCAGATAAAGAGCAAGGCTGGCGGCTGTACCTCCTGTTGTTAGTGATATTATTACACTCCAGTATAAAGAAAGGATTAGTCCCATGTCTCTAATGAAAAGCGACAATGGCTCCTTGCTGCCGCGGGAAACTGTCCCTGGAGCACAGGGGCTAGGGCAGTATTCGGGGGGTGGGGGTTCACAGATACTGCACTGATTCTCTCTGGTGTCTGTCTAAGGTTCATTATTGCGCTGAATCAGTGAGGCGTTAGCACACATTTGTTCTCTAGTTAGCATGCTAGCTCACCAGCTCCCTCTTATTAAGCTGTTAGAAATAGTCAGAGCTTATCAGAGGCTTTTGAGTTAAATATGTCAGTGGAGAACCATGTATTTATTCTGTATAACAGCAAGTTAGCAAAGGCTAAATATTGTTCATTACAGTTTACTGGTATCTGACTGTGTAGAAAAGTCTCTATAGATAATTCACAGTTAGCATTTGGTCACTCTCCAGGGAAAAACATGTATTTCCATTTTTGTGGCTATTTAGTTTACCACATTTGAAAACAGTAGCTCTCTTGACTGCATGAACATGTCATGATGAATTGACCAATAGAAATGCTCCAAAATAGGAATTACTTAATTTACCCAAAAACAAACACACCATATACAGAAAATAAACACGAACAGAGTGGAAGAAACACAAACCAGAACAAAACTCAGACAGGGACAAAAGTGTAAAAAAAAAATGAACCAGTGTAGACCTTTACAAAAACACTCGTACACAAAAGCACAAATCTACACCCAAGGCCAGACAAGGGAGCACAGAAACCAAGGGGCTATATATACACATGACCACAGACAAGGAACACCTGGGAAGGATAATGAGAGGGCATGGCAACAAAGGAGACACAGGTGGGAACACTGATGACAAGGTGGGGCTAGGGTGGGGACAGTGGAGGGCACCGGAACAAAACAAAAACAGGGCCATGTGCTAAAAGAGCACATGGCAAACAAGGGAAACGCAAGGAACAGGGCAGAAAGTGTAACATATATTTTTATTTAGACAGCTACAATTTGCATTTGCTGATATCAAGATTTGCAAATACATTTTGATGATATTTAACTTACAGTGACTTATCACTAATTTATCCCTAGAAATGAGCAAGGATATTTCCAATGAAATATCAATAATAAAATTAGCTGGTTATCATTTTTAAGGTCTTTGCTCTAGTGACATGTGGCTTTATGAAATAGCCTGGGTACACGACGGCCTGTATGTGTGTGTGTGTGTGTGTGTGTGTGTGTGAAAAGGGGGTCTATGTGAATGATTTCTGCTCCACTGAGCATCTCTTTACACACACACTAGAACACACACACCCTTCTGCACCGTACAAAACACATTCCATATCTGAGGTACTGGTCTGTAATCAGCTCTAATCAGCATAATATGGGCATGTCATTAATAAGATGACAGTCATTTATTCCTAATCAGTACTTTTTTCTTGGAGGTTACATTATTAGCTCACTGCTGACCACATAACTCATTACCCACTGCTCCCTTTACTTAATAAAGCGTTAAGGCTGTAACTCAGACAGAAATCAGATTTACACAGTTCCCCCTTTAAGTTTCCTGTTAAACATATATAATGTGGTAGGTTTGTTATTTTACAGAATAAATCAAAAATGTAGAAAATAAGACTCAGAAATGAAAATCTGAGTCATAAGGGGACATGAACTCAGTCAAATAGAAAGTTAGCTTAATAGCACAATAAATACGTCTAGAGTTCAAGGGGTTAATGAAGTCATCTGCATGTTTGTCAAAGCTGGATTTCAGGAATCAGAGGGAAAAAATACATCAGCTCTAAATTGTGGCAGTGTCCAGTCAATGGCTCTGATCTACGCTTCTGTATCGCCATCTCTCGGCCATAAAGCCTTATTTGGGTTAAATGGTGCTCTTTGAAATGCACATCCTAATAACATTAGGCCTAATATCAGTGAGGAAAAAAAGCCCTTGGCCGAGCGGAGAGGACTCCAACAGCGTCCTAAATAGCAGGAAGATTCCTCCACAGCTAAATGATGCTATTAGCTCTCAGAGAGCCTCTCAGAGCGGTTAATTGGCCGTAATTGTGGGCTAAACTTGATCGGGAAATTCACCCTAGGGTCATCTCTGGAGAGATTTACTGGACCTTTAGGTCAGAGCAGAGATTTACAGTAGAAAGTGTCACTGTGTTTAATCTAAACACGCCCACAAATGAGAATAAAGTGGAGAATGGGTCTGGAATGCTAATGAACGTTATGATATAGAGCAATGGAGGTCAATGATTCAGCAGTTTCTTATGAGTGTCTTATTTCACAGTGCAAACAGTACAATATGACACTCAACAATGGCAAAAGAAATAAAATGGTCCAACTTTAACACCAAATGTCACCCACTATCTGAGGTACTGGCAGTCTAAATGTGTTTAGTAGTGGTTTCAGGTGAGCTGCGAGCAAGGGAATTTCTCAAATATAAAGAGCAGTAATACTACAATATAAGGATTGAGAACCACTGCCAATAAAAACATTTTTGGTTTCATAAAATTCCTTTCAATAAATGGACAAAATTGGAGAAACCTCAGAACCATTAAGAATGGCCAACAGACAATTACAATGCATTCATTTATAAGTTTGTTTTGATTTACAGTTATGATAATTAGTGGTGTATGTGCGTTCAATACGTATTAACTACATTAGCTTTGTAGCTCCTGTGTAAAACTAAAGAAACTAAAGCGTGTCTCAGAGTTTGTTTGAGGCATGTTTTGTCTCAGAATGAAAAAGGCTCAGATGAAGCGTAAAAAATGCTACGTTAACCTTTCCTCAGAGTTTAACTGGACTGTGCTGATTGTCCCTCAGTCGTGGGGTTTCTCACCAAAACATACAGCAGCTTTAACTCGAGGTGTTTCACTGCTATTGGGCATCCACAACCCGAGACTGACATTTCAAAATGTCAATCATTTTAGGCCAGTAACCAGCAAGTGGCTCAGAATAAAGGACAGTGTCCGTCTGATTTGGTGCGGACGCTTTTGGAGTGTTAAATGTTGGAGTGTGTGGCTTGAATTGTCTGCCCTTTGCAGTGATAAAGTCTTGTTCCCTCCAGAACTTTTAACTGTTAGCTGTGCTGCGTGACACTCCTGTTTTACTGGAGCACACACACACACACTAACACACACACTAACACACACAAGGGTGTGAAACTAAAACCCTGAAGCTCTGTGACCTCTCCACCCACTCATACAAAACACCACATTCCAGCTAGCTTCTGGTTAATGAAAATCTGAAAAATGGGGTTTGATCATATTTCTAAAATTTCTAAATAATTAAATGGTGAAGATACTGTGATGTAGAATGGGTTTTTTTTTTTGTGATTTGTTTTGTTCTAGAAAAATGTCCGGAGTTAGAACGGTGGACAGTGAAGTTAAATGGAACCAGACACCAGATGTCATTCTCTAGAGTGTGATTACAGTAAATGGTTATGAATATCTTTTATATATTTCTGAGGATAGTTTGAGAAGTCTTCAGCCTAATGTATATTCCTTGTTCTGATTTCCAATTATTTTCTATCACCACAAACCCATACAAATCTCAGAAGGCTTTCACTGTATTTGCAGCTTTGAAACATCTGAAGAACTTTTTTTTTATGAACCATAAAAAAGAAAAAAGGTTTTTATTAGTGATAAACTGATGTTTTCTCCAAATAATGTATAAAACTGAATAAATCTATTAAAGCTGTTTAAAGGCCAAGGTTCAGTCAAATCTTAGGGATGAAATATTCAATATTTGGTAAAAAATAAATAAATAAATAAATAAAATCACAAATTTTGAAGAGTAGCTGAGAGCTAACATTTCTAAAAATTAACAATTCACACAAATAATAATAATAATAATAATAGTTCTACCTCAGACAGTTTTATAGAAGGAAATGTTAAAAACGTTTTATAATGATGTTGACTTGATGGTGATATAATGTTAATGTTCTAATTGGTGACTGGTATTTAATTACTACGGATTTGTGTCATTTGTTTTAAAGTATATAACGTAGCCTAAAATATATGTAATAGCATGTGGGATTTTATTTTCCATAAACTTTGGTCACCTCATGCATGAGCTGCAGAATTGAACAGAGGTCAAGTGCGAGTTATCGTCTTTATTTCACTATCAACTTTCACACAGAACAACAGTCTTCAACAGCTCCACAAACACTTGTGTACAATTTAATAAAAACACTGTTTGCCACTGACAATATTAAAGTAATAATGAAACAAATGAACAGCTGAAATAAAAGTGCAGTTTCTGAGGGGTTTAAATAAATATTATAATAAAAGTACACAAAAATAAATACACCAGGACAACAAGTATTTTCAGAGCAATCCTGTTCATTTTCTTATTGCTGTAAATATTCCTTTACACACACACACACACACACACACACACAGGTGTGTGATTAGAAAAGTCATCAAAAAGTTAACTTATTTAAATAATTCAATTCAAATATTGAAACTCATTATATGGATTCATTACAAACAGAGTGATCTAGCGTTTATTAATTTTAATGTTGATGATAATGAGCCAATGAAAACCCAAAAGTTATCTCAGAAAATTAGAATATTATATAAGACCAATTTAAAAAATAATTTTTAATACAGAAATGTTGGCCTACTGAAAAATCTGTACAGTATATGCACTCAATATTTGTTCTGGGCTCCTTTTTCATGAATTACTGCATCAATGTGGTGTGGCATTGAGGCAATCAGCCTGAGGCACTGCTGAGGTGTTATGGAAGCCCAGGTGGCTTTGATAGCAGCCTTCTGCTTGGCTGCGTTGTCAGGTCTGGTGTCTCTCATCTTCTTCTTCAAAACACACCATAGATTCTCGCAAGCACAGTGATACTGTGGTTATTAAACCAGGGATTGGTACTTTTGCAGGATGGACAGGTGCCAAGTCCTGCTGGAAAATGAAATCTGCATCTCCATAAAGCTTGTCAGCAGAGGGAAACAGAAAGTGTCCTGGTAGATGGCTGTGCTGACTTTGGATTTGATACAACACAGTGGACCAACACCAGCAGACGACACGGCTCTCCAAACCATCACTGATTGTGGAGATTTCAAGCAGCTTGGTCCTTCTCCACTCTTCTTCCAGACTCTGGGACTTTGATTTCCAAATGAAATGCAAAATTTACTTTCATCTGAACACTTTGGACACTGAGCAACAGTTCAGTCCTTTTTCTCCTTGGCCCAAGTAAGACACTTCTACCATAGTCTCTGGGTCATGAGTGGCTTGACACAAGGAATACGACAGTTGTAGCCCATGTCCTGGATAAGTCTGTGTGTGGTGGCTCTTGACTCAAGCAGCAGTCCACTCCTTGTGAATCTCTCCCATATTTTTTAATGGCCTTTTCTTGACAAACCTTTCAAGGCTGCAGTTTTCCCTGTTGCTTGTGCACCTTTTTCTACCTTTTTCCCATTTTTTTCTACCCCACTTAACTTTCCATTAATATGCTCGAATACAGTAGGAGGGTGTCAGTGGCTGCCTTCTGGACATCGGTCAAGTCAGCAGTCTTAACCATGATTTTGTAGCCTGCTGAACCAGACTAAGGGACCATTTAAAGGCTTAGAAAACCATTCATCCATCCATCCATTATCTGTAACCGCTTATCCAATTTAGGGTCGCGGGGGGTCCAGAGCCTACCTGGAATCATCGGGCGCAAGGTGGGAATACACCCTGGAGGGGACGCCAGTCCTTCACAGGGCAACACAGACACACACACATTCACTCACACACTACCACCTACGGACACTTTGGAGTCGCCAATCCACCTGCAACGTGTGTTTTTGGACTGTGGGAGGAAACCGGAGCACCCGGAGGAAACCCACGCGGACACGGGGAGAACACACCAACTCCTCACAGACAGTCACCCGGAGCTGGAAGCTTAGAAAACCTCAACGTTAAAAAGAAATAAACATTTTAAATAGATCGCTCTGTTTGTAATGAATCTATATAATATAGGAGTTTCACATTTTGAATCAAATTACTGAAATAAATTAATTTTTCGATGATATTCTAATTTATGGAAATGCACCTGTACCTCTCTGAAATGAGTGAATACTATAAATCATGTGTGGAATATAAAGCATTAGGTACAGGAAGCCTGGCAAAACAACGGGAGAGTCAGTGTTTTCCTCCTAAATGTATTCACTTGAATGATTTAGAGCAGCACTGGGTTTGTGTTAGACTTTATTTCTAAACCAGACTCACAGGGGTCCTGTGAAAGTCAGAAGTAGTCAGAAACTCATTATTTAGATTCATTCCAGAGTCGATCACTGGAAATTCAAAGATTTGCCCTTGCATCCATAATTATCCGTGATTCAATAATTCATTCTTGAACTTAATTTACAAGTTATTCTGTGATTCATTCCTGAATCCGGAATCATCTCTCTGTGATTCACTGATTTGTATTTTTTTTTTTCCATTATCCGTTCCTTACATGACCTCTCTCTCTCTCTCTCTCTCTCTCTCCTCTTTCTATACTGTTTCGCCTAAAGCTGTGACAACATCATTATGCTCAGTGTTTCTCTAACAGACGCTGACATGCGTAGTCCGCTTCCCCTTATCGAGAGCAGGATTAAAACAGAACAAAAATAAAAGCGCCCCTCTAGGCCTCTTCTACTGTAATGTGTGTGTGTGTGTTATGACTGTTTAAAAATTAGGGTTGATGCTCCAGAACTAGAAAATTCACAGTGCTATTCCCCATTTAATGACATATAGGGACTTGGGGACTTGACTCCATATGGCTCATCACGTATTTTCATTTTAAATTAAATACATTAGTGCAAATATTTATTTGGCTCAGTATTAACATCTGAGTAGTAGATATGTTTCACTCACCAAACACTGGCCAGTCCATCAATATGTTCTCTATAAAATCAGCTTTTGAATTTGTTTGATAACCATAGTGATAAAAACACTGCATGCAAGAGGAACCATGCAACCAAGAACCTGACGTTCACTATCTTTGGGGTTGACCCAGGGCTAACTTATTTAGACTGATAGTGAGTTCACCTCCCCTTTCTCAAGCTCAGTTTCTGTGCATGCAAACTATTATTAAGAGTAGTAATGGTTGTGGTTGGTAGTGACAGAGCCCTGCACTAAAGCTTTGGTTAGGGGACTAAGCTGAACCCATTCCTTACCACGTATGAAAACAATTATTATAAAATATACATATCTTACATAAAAAGCATCTTGCACAGACTGGATATGTTAATCATCACAGTGACTTTAGAGGATGGAACACACTATACCAATACACACACACACACACAATGACACACAAACACACTCTCAGCTCTGCCCACACCAGCCCAGCCCTCCACCCTGACCCACTGACTGGCCACATGCATACCCAGCATAATCAGTCATCTGGCAGTGAGACTGTACGCCCACCTCACAGGTGTATTGTGGATAGATGTCCTGGGATGGGTCAGGAGTGTGGCTAAAAGCCCCACCCATTTCCTTTGAGGAGGAAAAGGTCAAGTAGGCGGGACATTCCGCATAAGATTCCCACATGAGTTCGTCCAAGCCCCCCGACTGGGAGCTGGTGTACATACAGGGCAGATGCTGAGCTGAATCCACACTGTATGGGGCACTGTTGCATATCCCAAGGTCAGGAGACACCTGATAAGTCAGGAGGGTGTAGGAAGGGTCGAGTGTGGGTGGAGTCTCATTGAAAGAATTGCCTTCCAGTGGTGGTTTGTGTTTGCCTGCAAGGAAGAGGAAATACAGTTCAGTTCAGTTCAGTTTATTATTATTATCTCTCAAAGAGAAACTTGATTTGTGAGCAGTCACTAACAATCCCATCCATACATACAGTAAAAAAGATAAACATTAGCAAACATGTTCATATACACCAAAAAAAGAAACAAACAGTATACATCGAAGAACTAACCCTGCTTTGCTCTCTTATTTAACAATAAAACTGCACTAGGAATAAAAGGATTCTTAAATCTATTGCAGCGTATTTTCGGAAGACTCTAACGTAAACCCGATGGAAGAAGTTGAAATTCCCCCTTCAAGGGATGATCAACAGATACAGTAATTAACTCTCAATGCTTTGTTCAATATATATTTCTTGTACAACTGTGATAAGGGTGCTTGCTGACACCCTGTGATCCGACTACTAATTTTAACAATACTGCTGAGAAGATTTTTGTTCTTAATACTCAGGTTTTCAAACCAAGTAATAAATGCAAAAGTCAAGATTGATTCAATAAAACACGTACAACACAAGGTCATGAGCTTTGAACACACCTGAAACCTACTCAGTTTTCTCAAGAAAAACAACATTTGTTAACATTTCTTAAGAATCCTGTTTGTATTTTGATCGAAGCACAACTTGTCATCAATCACAGTGCCAAGATATTTATAAGTGTTTAATGATCCATCCATCCATTATCTGTAACCGCTTATCCAATTTAGGGTCGCGGGGGGTCCAGAGCCTACCTGGAATCATCGGGCGCAAGGCAGGAATACACCCTGGAGGGGACGCCAGTCCTTCACAGGGCAACACAGACACACACACATTCACACCTACGGACACTTTTGAGTCGCCAATCCACCTGCAACGTGTGTTTTTGGACTGTGGGAGGAAACCGGAGCACCCGGAGGAAACCCACGCGGACACGGGGAGAACACACCAACTCCTCACAGACAGTCACCCGGAGCGGGAATCGAACCCACAACCTGGAGCTGTGTGACTGCGACACTACCAGCTGCGCCACCGTGCCGCCCTGTTTAATGATCTTTTACTATATTTGTGTTCAACATGTATCCATGTTTGTTAAAGCAGACAGACAAATAGGCAAGTATACTTTACCTGGGGGCTCTGAGCAGGTGTATTCAGGACTGAGGGTGTGTGGCAGGGTGTATGGAGCGAGCGACTCAATGGGTGATGGAGTCACTCTTGGACGAATGGTGGAACGAGGAACAAGGGGATACTCCTTTCTGTGGAGGGAAGAGAGAAAAGCACAACCAAGAATTAGAACAGAACCAATTAACAGCTGCCTATGCAGATCAAATGTTGCAGTACTGTAAATATGGCTAAGATACATAAGGACTGCCTAGTGTTGCTTTAGGGAAATTAATTATTTTCTTTGTTATGGAAGCACAGAAACTGGCTGCATACTTGAAACCCAATAAATTATTCAATATGTCACTGCAAAAGGCAGGGGTTTCAGGCTTTGCTGGTTGTTTGCAACACAACAGCATTAGCTGGCACCAGATTCAGACAGTGAAGAGGGTTGGGATCTACATGTTGTTTTATTTTGACGGTATTCAGTTTTGTCTTAGTACAGGAAAATTTGTTACATCATGGCATGATTGGAAATGGATATAACGGCTGGATGCCCATTTCACCACTAGCATTTCCAATGGCAATGGAAGTCATAATTAGGGTCTTTAAAGGGGGTCATAGGTGGGGAGAGGTTGCATGATGGTTCTTGTCTCCCCGAAGTTAGCGCTTATATGGACAACATAATGACCATAATGGCTACTGTGCCTTGCACTTGCTGGTTGTTGTGGAAGTTAAATGAAAACCTTAGGTGGGCTAGGCTAAAAGTTAAACAGAGAAAGTTTAGAAGTTTATCGATAGTTACAGGAAAATTTGTGTGGAAAAATTTTGTAATAGAAGGAGAGCTGATCCCCTGGAGAGATCGTGAAGAGTTTAGGTAGATGGTGCAGCACTAAATGGTACAGTGGAAGTTGTAGGCCTAAAGGCTGAACTGGTGAGGGCTATTAATAGCATTGATAGATCATGTTTGCCAGGCAAGCTGAATCTCTGGTGTCGGCAGTTTGGTTTACTGTGTTTCATTAGATGGCAGCTGACAGTTTATGATTTTCCAATCACAGAAGTAGAGAGGACGGAAAGAGACATGAACAAGGCTATAAGTAGGTGACTAGGGCTGATGCAGTGTTTAAGTAGCATGACATGATATGGGAAGGGGGTACTGAAACTACCACTCACAACTTTAGTTGAGGAATTTAAATGTGTGAAGGTGAGTCGCAAAATAATTTTGTTAGGATCTAAGGACGCAGTGTTAAAAGCAGCAGCAGAGAGGACAAGAATAACCCAAGTTGTTATCGATGCTCCGTTCAGAAGCCTGCATCACTGATGGTATGGGGTTGCATGAGTGCTTGTGGCATGGGCAGCTTGCATGTCTGGAAAGGCACCATTAATGCAGAGAACTATGTTCAGGTTCTAGAACAACATATGCTCCCATCTAGACATCATCTCTTTCAGGGAAGACCCTGCATTTGTCCACAAGATAATGCCAGACCACATTCTGCAGCAATCACAACATCATGGCTACGTAGGAGAAGGATCCGGGTACTGAAATGGCCAGCCTGCAGTCCAGATCTTTCACCTATAGAGAACATTTGATGCATCATAAAGAGGAAGGTGCGACAAAGACGACCCAAGACGATCGAACAGTTAGAGGCCTGTATTAGACATGAATGGGAGAGCATTCCTATTTCTAAACTTGAGAAACTGGTCTCCTCTGTCCTCAGACGTCTGTTGAGTGTTGTAAGAAGAAGGGGGGATGCCACACAGTGGTAAAAAATGGCCTTGTCCCAACTTTTTTGGGATTTGTTAACGCCATGAAATTTTGAAACAACATATTTTTCCCTTAAAATGATACATTCTCTCAGTTTAAACTTTTGATCTGTGATTTGTGTTCTATTCTGAATAAAATATTAGATGTTGGCACCTCCACATCTTTGCATTCAGTTTTTATTCACAATTTGTTTAGTGTCCCAACTTTTTTGGAATCCGGTTTGTAATTGGCGATGTGCAATGCGGATGAATAGGTCTTTGGTTGGGTGATTTGTGGAAAGCATTTTGTAAGGCCATTTTGCCAGAAAGAAGATAAATGATGACTAGTTTTATTTGTGAGCAGGAAGAGGAGGAAAGATGCACAACAGCAGCATCACAGGCAAAGCAAGGCCTTTCCTCTTCGCTGGCAGAATCTCGAAAAGCGGAAGATCACTTGGCAAGACTTGTGGGCGATTCATAGTCGAGTCATATTAAGTTTTGCAGGGTGCAACTTAGGAGGTCCCCCCAACTTCACAAAATCTTGGAAAGTGGGTAGGTAAAGACCCTAGCTGTAGATTACATACAGGAGTTGGCATGCTGAAACATATTCTATCAGATTGTAAGGTTAGTTTGCCGCAGGGTTGGTATACATGGAGACAGTTGATTAGGGCATTTGCATGTTTATTGGACAGCAAACTCCTAGAGATTAATGCATTGCCGAGTGGTTGTTGTAATAAAGTGATTAGGTTTGCGCATGATGAGGAAAATTGTCAGGAGTGTTTGCAGGCTTTAAATATTAACGATTGGGTCAAGCACATTGCTGGCAGATACAGGTAAAAACGACAGGTTCCAGAGTGCATTGCGTTAACTACACTGAGGCCAGGCATGGTGTTGTACTCTGTAAGTAAACTGGTAGTTTATTTCATAGAGCTTACAATTCCATTTGGGGATGTAGTATATGAAGCTTTCAAAAGAAAGAAGCTGAAGTATGTGGATTTAGCAGCTGAGGTGAAAGAATGCAGGTGGCAGGCACAGGTGATGTACTACATCCCTGCTGAGCATACATTAACAGTGCCAATGGGTTAGGATTTAAATGACCAAAGAATACACGAATGATGTGTCTGCAAGTAGGAAGTGAATTAGGTGGGCCCTATGTGAAGCTCACATGGATTGGCATTCCTCAAATTTATCTCAGAGACGCACTGTCCAAGGTCCCCACACTGCACACACCCACAAGACACAACTGTTGGTCACCATGAGTGACCTGTTATATTCTAGTGTCAATGCAGGGTAAGAAGGTATACTATTTCAAGTATGTTAAGTAACAAAACAAAGAACCTAAGGAGTTTACGTACAAGATATACTCATATCTTGATGATAAGGAATGAAGAAAGGAAGAATGCCAAAGAAAATCAAGGACCCTAAGAGTGGAAAAAAAGAAGGGAACATATGAACGAGTAAGAAAATTAAGGATATAGGATGTGTTAAAATAAGAATGCAAAGAAACAAGGTACACAGGAAGTGAAGTAAAAATGTAGGGGGCCTAAGGAGGGTATATAGAGTGGTATAGTAGTGCAGGAGTTATTAAGTTTACAAGATTTCATAGTATCAAAAGACATAATGGAAAATGCGAACACAGTGTGGTGAAGATATGGTGAATCAATGTTATCAGTAATAGTAGCATTTTAGAAGTGATGTATTTGTTTAAAGCACTGAGTTTGATGAGAATGTTTTCCTCTCATAGCAAGTCTGCCATCATTTTTGAGACTTCAGTTTTTCTCCCATGTTCACTCCTGATCAGGTGGAGGGAGGTTTTGACAACAAATCTTTTGTGACACTCTCACACTGCCTCTACAGTCCACCTGCCGTTACGAGGGAACGGGAATCCGGTGGAAGAACTGCACTCTAGTGTGTTTTCAGCGTAGCACTGCTGTTAGAAATTTTCCCACTCTAAATCTTCTGGGTCATGTTTAGCTTTGTTTATTTTGTTTTTTATTACATGCTGTCGAAGGGACTTTTTTTACCCAGTGGCCATGATCTATTTCTGGTTATGAAAATTTAAACTACAGTTCCTTAAAAGCTAGTACTGATGCTAACACAATTACGACCTCTGAATATGCATGACATAGATTTATTAGAATCAGGGTTAGAAGGATCTGTTTTTTTTTTTTTGACCACGCCGTAATTAAGGGGTCAGAGTAAAGTGGCTGGACAAGATGTCCAATATCAAGGAGCACTGTAGTTAGCTGCTGTGGCTAATCTGTGCTAATTAAATTAATTTTTAATTAAAAGCAAAGGGAGGAAAGTAGTGGTATAGAACGTAAAAAATAAACTTAAATGATTTAATAAGAGCTGAATAGATCTTTATAATGTGTGTAAATGGTAACATGGCAATAAGTCTGATCTAATCCTTACTCTCTCTCTCTCTGTCTGTAGCCCCTCTATGACCCCTGTTTGTAAAGCAGTGTTTTACTCACTGCACTGCTCCCTCTCTCAGCTATAAATATCCCCCTCATGTGTGTCACATCCAATAAGGTCAACAATACACAGCCTTGACTTTGGTTCCACCTTCCCCCAGTGCCTCGATTCAAAAGGACAAGCTCCTCTCAGATGATCTGAGCTTAAAGACCCCCCAAAACTACAGCCACAGCCCCAATACACACAACTCAGTAACAACCAGGAGAGCAACTTCATCATTCATCAAGTATGTTATAATATAAGGACACACAGGACTCAGAGACCTCAATATTCATACATACACCCGTAAGACAAAACAAAAAAATTACCTTATTGTTTCTATACTAAATGTCCATTCTCCTAGCTCCACTGACCCACAATTGCACTTTGTAGTTCTACAATTACAGACTGCAGTCCATCTGTTGTTCTGCATACTTGGTTAGCCCCCTGTCACCCTGTTCTTCAATGGTCAGAACCTCCACAGCACAGATGTGATTTGGGTGGTGGATCATTCTCAGCATTGCAGTGACACTGGCGTGGTGGTGGTGTTTTAGTGTATGTTGCTCTAGTAAGAGTGGATCAGACACAGCGGTGTGCTTGAGTTTTTAAATTCCTCCGTTTTACTGTTGGACTGAGAATAGTCCACTAGCCAAAAAACATTTAGACAACAGTAACCTGTGGAGAGTGTCCTGTGATGATATCATTCTGTTGCAGTGACAGATGAGCTACTGTTTCTGAATTTACATATACATGGTGGACCAACAAGGGAAGAACGTCTACCAGGGTGGACAGTCAGTGGACACAGAGTTTAAAAACACCAGCAGCACTGTGTCTGACCCACTCGTACCAACTCATCATATCATAACATCACATGAAAGGGGGCAGTCCAAGTATGCAGAGAAACAGAACTTTACATAAGACCATATGTGTGGTGAATGTTTCTCTTATTGTTTCTCACCCCTGCGATCGGGACATTCGTTGCATCTCAACATCTTCATTTCCACGGAAACCCTTAGCGAAAGGGTTGTTTTCAATCTTCAGTTGAGTGATCTGAAAGGTAGAGATAATTCATCTTTTCATCCATTCCTTCCATTTATTCATTCAACAATTCAGCGTCATCCACCTGTCCAACATCCATTCTTCCATCTATAACCACTTATATATCCATTCTTCCACCCAACCAATCATCATCTATGTATTCATGCATTTATCCATCCATTCAGCTTTTTAATTAGTCAATTTATCCATTCATCCCTCCTTCATTGGTCAGTGTGTGTACTCACAGTGTGGTTCTGGTATGAAGTGACAGCAATGAAGGCAGTTTCAGGGAATGAATGAGTGCAGAAAGCCGTGTTGTTGGAGCCGAAGCTATTCTTCTCATCAGCTTTGACTATGTGGAGCCGAGGCTGATATTTATGCATAGAGTTCAGTATGATCTGTAATAAAGGCAAACACACAGAAATCAGTGTGTTCAGCAACGTAAAACTCTGAGCTGATTTAATATGCTGGTCACTCACATGTCCAAAGGGGTCGAGGTGGTTGTTGGTGAGCTTGAGTTTCTGGAAAGAGATTAGCTGTCGGCTCCAGTGAGCTCCGGGAGCCGGAGAGTCCGGATGAACATATAGTCGACCCGGAATGGCAGGTTCAGCTTTACCACACACTGACCTGAGCACATGGCACATAACACACTCACACTCACTAACAGCTGAACTCAGCACAGTTTAATTAATTCATAAATACATTCAAACATCCTCTGTAAGTGCTTCATCCTGATCAAGGTCATGTTGGGTCCAGAGACCACCTGGAATCATTAGGTGCAACAGAGGAACACACAGTGGACAAAGCATCACAATCTCACACAGTTACTCACACACACAAATCTGTGGACAGTTTCACATACTCACCCAGTCACTCACACACTCACCCCTGCGCACAACTTCACAAGACTCACCCAGTCACTTAAACATGCACACTTTGGACACTAGACTGTGGGAGGAAAGCGGATCATCCGGAGGAAACCTTAAAAGTCATCTGTGTCTAGTGTTCATTGTTAGCTTCTTCCAGATTCTTACCATTTATTATCTGCAAACTTGTAGCGGTGATCATCAGCGGCCACTATATCCATCAGCAGGATGTACTTGGCTTTGGGGTTCAGTCCAGTTACTTTTACCTTGTAGCTTGGGAACATTCGCCTGTGAGAAAGGACCATGACAGAAAATGAAATTAAAATGTTTTAGGCTTATCTCAAACTTTTGATTACAAAATCAGTGTAAATCTCTTTAAAAATCCTCCTCTCACCGTCCTGCTTTGGTGATGATCATCTCTGTGGTGACATCATGAAACTTCCTCCAGAGCTCTTGCTCATGCAAGTGGACTTTCACACCCTCCAGACCCTGCACAAGAGACTGCAAGGTTACCATAAGAAATGACTGACTAATTTATGGATTGACTGATAGATTGATTGATAAGTATTTAAATCATCAGTCAGTCAACCATAAACTTAATATTGATTAATAAAATGTTTGGTGTGGTGTGCAAACATTGTTTAAATGTCCTGACTATCCAAACATAAAAAAAGCAAATTGCAAAAGCAACCAATCTGTTTATAAATTCATTTTTTCATAGTTTTTGGGATGACATTAAAAACATATTAATTTAATCGTGTATATCTGCAGAGTAGCCTTGCTCTTTTAGCTGAACTTATAAGGAGTGTTTCAGCCTTGCCTGCTTTAAAATGAGGCACAGGGCAGCCAGTCAGAACAGAGGTTGTTCGCATGCCTATACAAATAGTGAAAAATAGCAGCCTCAAAAGTTAGTAGAGTGTACAGAATTAAAAGTCTGTTCTGTTTTGAAGGACAGCTGAGTTCAATAAAATGTTGCAGTGTTTGATGAGCTTTAATAAAATTATAAAAGACACAAATTTAGAATTTTGCTGACATTTTAGATATTTTGAATTGGGTAGAATTAAAAATATTACATAAACAAATTGTAAATAAGAGTTATTTACATATACACATTGTAAATAATTTTTTACCAAAATTACAAAATGTAATGTTACAATTAAATTTATTCTGTTATATATATATATATATATATATATATATATATATATATATATATATATATATATATATATATATATATAATTAGTCATACATAATTATTATTATTATTAAGAGTCTAAAATAATTATTACATCTTTGGCCAGTAATTTCTCGTTGTAGTTTTATAAAAAACTGTTCTTAACCATAGATTTTACTGCATATTTTGTTAATTATATTTTTTTAATTCTAAAGTAATTATAATATTGCACGCTGCTTTTACGTTTTTAAAAAAGTAAATAATAAATATTAATTTTTATATTCATATTTTGTTCTTACCTGCACCTGCTCCTGAAATCTCTCCGCCATGTTACAGCACGGCCACGCGCTGAGTGCACGCGCCAGAACACAAACAAACACCAAACAATCACAAACTGTTCATAAAGGTAATGGATATAAATACAGAAAAACTAATGAATAAACGATTAAGACTCATTTGCATTTGTCAATCTACATTGTACGTGCGCAGTCAGTAATATTAACAAAATAATAAAAGGGAACTACAATTAAACAATTTGTCAGGCAATAATAAATAAAAGCCGATAAATATCAATCATCAATCAACAGCTGGGAGCTAAATGACCTTTATGGGTTATTTAAAGATGATATGGCATGATGCTATGGTATTATTTAATTTTATCAAAACGGTTATATATTTATATAAATCCTACGACATTAAACTTAAAAGGTTCTTCAACAACAAAAAAAAAAAAACATCGAAGAACGTTTTAAGCAAAGAACGGCGTTAAAACAAATGCTTAAACGTTTTTTAACTGGAAATACTGTTGCATATGTTTCTTTATGCATTTATTGGCGAACCCTTAAAGAGCCATTTGAGGTCCTACGGAGCAGTAAGTATATGAGGGGAAGATTTAAAAAGTGAACAAAGGGAAACAAGTATACGACCTCAAAAGTAAGAGGTTCTTGGAAGATTCTACGGCAGTAATGATTCTGTTCGTGTTTTTTTAACTATTGTTATTTCTCTCTAGATGAACGGAAACTACAGTTTAATACGACCTTCAAATTATTCTTAACATTTTCAGTATTGTTATCATTTAAAGAACACTTTTTGAGACACTTGTGCAATGCAGTAACAATATGCACTAAACAAATAAATGATAAGAATATCTACTTCTAATAATTAATAGTAATAACTCTAATAACATAATTAGCCTATTATTAATATTAATCATATTAACAGTAACAATAACAGTAATAAATTATAACCCAAATAAAGACAGCGTTATTGACGGCTGTGTTTACCGTGGTGGTCTCAGTCCATGGCTCGGTGGGCTCCGCTTCACGAGCTAAAGTCCTCTCGGTTATTTGCACGTTATTAAAAATATACGTCTTCACGCTCGAGCCACCGGACGAAGCCAATTACTTTATTTACTCTCCAGGCGACCAATCAGAGCGCAGAACTCCTCTCCACTTCTCGCTTCTTTCTCTCTCTTCTCCTTTTTAAATCTGCACTCATCCTTTCCTAAATCTTCCTCCTCCTCCTCCTCTTCTGTCGTCACTCTATCCGTCCCTTACTCCACCCCTAAATACGCGGGCTTCGATGCACTTTTCTTTCTTCTTGCTTTTTTCTTCCATTTCTTCTCTTCACTTTTATGTTTTTACAATTTTCTTAACTGCTATTTTCTTCTTTCTGCTTCTTTTTCTTATTTCATTCCTTTCTGTCGTCTTCTCTTTTCCTTCCTACCATTTTGAAATGATTGTAAATTCATCTACATTTTCTGTTTTCAAAACAATTTCTCATAAGAAATTCTATTATTATTATTATTATTATTATTATTATTATTACTACTGATGCAGAGTCAGAGCGGGACGTGCTCGTGCACAGGCTCTATTTTGGAATGAATGGAATGCGCGCGCGTTAAGTGTGCCAAAGAGAGAGCGCGCGCACACAAACACACACACGTCTGCGTCTCCCTAAATAGAGCAGTGTGTGATAACACTGATGTTTCTCTTCAAGTATTCCACTGAAAATCCAGCAGTTCTTTCAGCCCCGATGTGAAGCACCGCGTGCGTGCGTGCGTGCGTTTGTGTGTGTGTGTGTGTGTGTGTATGGGCTTGTAACACATTATTTATAAACACATCCCCTGCATGTAAGATAACGATATATTTACCATTGTAGTTTAGTGCTCAAAAATAAAAATATATTGACGAAAATATATAAAATTTCCAAGTTCCCAAGGTCAGGGGCGTGGTGTGTTCTTACTGTGTCTGTGTAGTTATCCTCCGAGTGTCCCATTTGTATTTCCAAAAAAAAAATAAGAAAAAGCATATTCCACATCCTTTGGCGCCACCTTGTGGGTGTAGCGATATTCCAATGTCCCTTAAACGGCACTTAAATTAGCACAAACACGAATTATAAATCTGAGACGATTTATTCAGGCAGAATAAACTTCGCATTCTGATCGGTGGAGCCACAATATTACCTTCAGAGGCTCCGCCCACACTTACTTCAACACTTAAGGCAACAGGCTTTAACCAATCAAACAATGACTGCCCTTCTCTCTTCCAAACAACAGAAGATATTTCAAAATAAAAATAAACAGAGATCAAACAGAAACTCATAGAGATACACACACAAACACGTCAGTGAAAAAAAAATCAGAGACAATGCTTCATTATTTAATTTCCACTCAAAACAGCCATTATGTTCCTCATATATCAGGAAATATAAAGGTCTGATAATGCTTTTTGAAAAAATGGACTCTACAAACTGCAGCTCCAGTGAAAGTGGGACTCATAGCAGCCTCACATCACCCTGGAGTCTCCCCCAAAACTGCTTCCCTCAGATAACCAGCACTCAAACCATTCACCACTGAGAGAGAGGAGAACATCAAGCTCACCACTCATTTCAGATCTGAACAAATCCACAGCTGCCTGTGTCCCTCCTTGCACTCTGAGAAGAACAACTTCACATTGGGTCTGAAAGGACCAAGAAGCTCTTACAAAGAAAATGAAACAAACAAAAATGAGAATAACCACTGATTAAATAAAGAAGCTAGTGGAGTTCGGAAAAGGGGGGACACTGTAATAAAGGCAAAGGGTGGCCTCTGTTAACACTGATGCTTCAGATTTAAAGCTTAGTCACTGAGGCTGCTGTTAGATGTCTTGGTTCTTCTCCCTTACCCTGAAAACTGAGAACTTGTAGCTGAGTACTACCAAACATGCCACCGATTTGTGAGGGTGAGAGTGAGGGTGAGCACATGCTTTTTCTGATATGTATGAAAACGGCCACCACCTCCTTTCAATCTGTTGCTAACACAAAGCCACTGGACAGCAACAGGCTTGGAGAACGCTAACTGTACAACACAATTTGTTAAACTGGAATCAAATAAATAAAGGATGGTCTCTGACTTTTGCACAATGCTGCACAAACCTTATGAAGAAACATAGGCGATTAATGTATAAGGCCATTTTTATATGATAATTAAATCTAGTCTGTTTGTGTGTGTGTTTAATGAGAAGGGCACTTCAGAATAGGGGGTGTTCCACAAAGCAGGATTTCTCCCATTGCCAGGTAACTTAAGCCTGAAGTCGAGTTTTAAGCAAAACCCTGCTTTGTGTAAAGCTCCCTATGTGTGTCCTCACACAGCTGAAAGTTGCAGCACTGTAAACAAAAACACAAACACTCGCATAAAACCAAAAGCATTACAACTAATGTGTTTTTATATAAAAATAGAATAAATCCTGTGCTCTTCTTTCTACTTCACACTTTTACAATTCCCTGAATCTTCAGATGCCAAGATGAAGCTTTTAAAGCAATGTACCGGACAAATAAAATAAGCTCAACACACTAAGGACACTAAATGAAAAATCTGAAAATGTACCTGTAAGAGATAAACAAAGAAATCCAGCTGCCAAAGCAATATTTAATAACGAATGAGGCAAGCACATTTTAATGCCTCCAGTTCCAGTGTAACAGAGCTTCCTGGCTTTAGCATTACAGCCTGACGCAGAGTAAAACTGTACAAGCACACTTTTTCAGAGAACCAATAACATTAAACACACACATTTGGCTCACAGACCCAACAACAGGTCACAAATTATGAGATTAATAGCCCCGCCCACAAATGCTGCGGTGCCATTGCTAGGTTGGACAAGATTTAAAGAGCTTAAGAGGACTGTGGTGAAAATCCATTTCAACCAAATGTGGATGTCTCCGTCTCCAGAGAAATTCCAGTTAAAATGCTCCACATCCCACACTGGGGGGCTTTAAACCCTTCAAGCCTACATTTGGTTAGACATGGTGATAGTAGATTTATGTCATTTTGTTTTAGACTTTGCATTGAAGATGATACTATACAATGTATGAACACATGAATGCACATTAAAGTAGCTGTATTATCTCACTTGGATGGGGTGTCCACACACTTTCAGACAAGTAGTGTACATTTAGAGTAAGATATTCAGTGGGAGACTATTGGGGGACTGTAGCACACACATTGCCTGAAGTCAGTTATTGATATTAACTTTACAGCCATTAAAGTTACATACATAGTATTTAGTTAGCAACTTATTGTGCAAGTTCTCCTACTTAGAAAGATGAGACAGGTCTGTAATTTTCATGATAGGTACAGCTTCAACTGTGAGAAACAACATGAGAAAAGAATTCCAGGAAATCACACTGTAGGATTTTTTAATTTATTTGTAGATTATGGTGGAAATATTTGGTCACCCACAAACAAGCAAGATTTCTGGCTCTCACAGACCAGACCTGTTACCCCTTCTTTAAGAAGCTCTTCTGTGCTCCACTCGTTAACTGTATTAATGGCACCTGTTTGACCTCTGTATAAAAGACACCTGTCCACAGCCTTAAACAGTCAGACTCCAAACTCAACCATGGCCAAGACCAAAGAGCTGTCAAAGGACACCAGGAAGAAAATTGTAGACCTGCACCAGGCTGGGAAGAGTGAATAGTGAATCTACAATAGGCGAGCAGGTTGGTGTTGGTGTGAATAAATCAACTGTGGGAGCAATTGTAACAAAATGGATGACATACAAGACCATTGATAATCTCCCTCGACCTGGGGCCCCACGCAAGATCTCATCCTATGGGGTCAAAATGATCACGAGAACTAATATCCCAGAACTACATGGAGGGACCTGATGAATGACCTGCAGAGAGCTGGGACAAAAGTAACAAAGGCTACCTTCAGTAACACACTACGCCGAGAGGGACTCAAGGCCAGGCATGTGCCCCTGCTTAAGCCAGTACGTGTCCAGGCCCGTCTGATGTTTGCCAGAGAGCACATGGATGATCCAGAAGAGGATTGGGAGGACATAATGTGGTCAGATGAAACCAAAATAGAACTTTTTGGTAAAAACTCAAATCGTCAGGAAGAAGAATGTTGAGAACACCATACCTACTGTGAAACATGGGGGTGGAAACGACTGATCCGTGTTAAGGGAAGAATGAACAGGGCCATTTATCATGTGATTTTACACCAAAACCTCCTTCCATCAGTGAGAACATTGAAGATGGAACGTGGCTGGGTCTTCCAAGCATGGCAATGATCCCAAACACCACTTGGGCAATGGAGTGGCTTCGTAAAAAGCATTTCAAGGTCCTGGAGTGTGCCAGTCTCCACACCTCAACCTCGTATAAAATTTGCAGAGGGAGTTGAAAGTCTTTGTTGCCCAGCGACCACCCCAAAACATCATTGCTGTAGAGGAGATCATAGCATAGCACACCAGCTACAGTGTGTGCAAACCTGGTGAAGACTTAAAGGAAACATTTGACCTCTGTCATTGCCAACAAAGTTTATATTACAAAGTATTGAGTTGAACTTTTGTTATTGACCAAATACTTATTTTCCACCATAATTTACAAATACATTTTTAAATTATTTTTTTTCCCTCATTTTGTCTCTCATAGTTGAAGTGTACCCATGATGAAAATTACAGACTTCTCTCATCTTTCTAAGTAGGAGAACTTGTGCAATCAGTGGCTGACTAAATACTTTTTTGCCCCACTGTAAGTTCCGTTGGGACTAGTCGAGCATTCACTAAAGTTTGTCTAGTATTAGCCCCAGCAACAGCACAAAAGAAAACAAATGTAGTTGGAGCCAGTCAATTCAGATCAGTTCTTGGATGACATAATCCTTCATAACAAAATAAAGAGATTGTAAATTGTTCTGAAAATGATGAGATAAAATGGTAAATATATTCCACAATAATGAGAGCGTAGGAGAAGGAATAGGATTCTGCTGGAAGCGAGGAGTTTGTTCACTGCTGATAGTAGTTGAGTTGTAGGTTATTATATTTAACTTTATATGAGAACCATAATTAGCAACCGGTGTGTGTGTGTGTGTGTTATAAAGGTACATGGCTGAACAGATAGGACACAGACTCTCCATTGTGGGTTCGCCTGATGGCCTCCGCCAGGATCATGGAGATGTCAATCACCTGTAATGGGGCGGAGCAAACAAGAAGTGACCCAGTGAGAAGAAGAGCCCTGAAAGATCATTATTTCTTCAAATCAACAAAATAATCAGCTATTATCTGATATAATTACACAAATACATATAAAATCTACAGAACACAGTTCAGTAATCTGTTATAATCTGCTAATAAACAATAATTATTGTATATTTTTTAATGTAAATATTATTAACCCCAAGTTGTCCTGCCAGTCCTCTGTGCAAAGCAGCTGTGTGTATTTATTTTCCCAAGGTGCTTGGAATTTGAAACACAAGGTGATAAAGTCTCTCTCTCTCTCTCTCTCACACACACACACTTGTTTTTATATTTGTAAGCTCAGTGTTCTCAGGCTGT
The DNA here is from genome assembly GCF_029633855.1 of Hoplias malabaricus. Taxonomy (NCBI): domain Eukaryota; kingdom Metazoa; phylum Chordata; class Actinopteri; order Characiformes; family Erythrinidae; genus Hoplias; species Hoplias malabaricus. The sequence goes on along the minus strand of NC_089801.1, from coordinate 38,879,352 downwards.
TTGGTCTACGAGGCAGAGTACAGACAAAATAATAATAATAAAAAAATCTGACTATGGCTTGTGTTCAACGTCTGCTGCTTTTACTAAAAACAACTGCTTTCTGAAACAAACCTGAAATAAATCTTTAGTTTATTTCAACTAGCCCACAGAAAGATTTCTGTGCCCTTAGTTTTTTGTACATTAAGAAAAATATATTAGAAATCTGGACACTAGCAACAAATACTAATGACATAAAAAAATGATTTAATAAAGTTGTAAATGCTTCAGCCTTAGGACAGATGCATTAATGCACAAGGTAGTGTTGTGAGGGAGAAGACATCTAGCCAACTCACTCACAACAAGACCAGACTGTAAGTATCATATGTAGATTGAAATAAACAAGGATAGCACCTGTATTTTGTTGCAGTGTTTGATCTTGTCCTCCTGTGGGATGGTGTTAGTGACCACCACAGCCTCGAAGCTGGCGTTGTTTATGCGAGAGATGGCAGGCCCAGAGAAAATGCCATGAGTCAGAATAGCGTAGACTTTAGTAGCTCCAGCAGAAACCAACCTAATTAAGCACAACACACACAGAGTATATCTATATTGAAATATTTTGCTTTTTCTGGTATATTATGAACAATTTTCTCCCCAGTTTTCATATTATCATCCCAATAAAAACAATCTGCCTGGCATTGTGTGCAGAGAGAGAGAATTATTTTCTCCTGGTCTTATATATATCTATATACACACATATGTGTGTGTGTGTGTGTGTGTTTTCTCACTTGTCTGCTGCGTGGCAGATTGTGCCGCATGTGTCCGCCATATCATCCACTAAAATAGCCACTCTGTCTTTAACGTCACCCACTAGAACCATGCGGTCCACTTCATTGGCCTTTTTCCTTTCTTTATGGATCAGAGCAAAGTCCACATTCAGTCGATCGGCGATGGAGGTCACTCTGTAATCACACATTTACACACTCTTTGATTCATCACTTTATCACAAAAGAAACAATACAACAGCCCCTCAGAAAACAGAGGACACTGAAACACAGCACACACAGAAGAATGCCACTAATCAACCCAAAAAGCTTCTTCATTTATGAAGTATTCAGCTTAATACTGCTTTATAGCTTGCAGCACATTCCAAACAAAACATCCACTCTCAAACTGTTAGTGCAGTTAGAGTGAAGCGCTGCATATGCTGTACTTTTGCATTTTTGGCTTAACTTTATTTTAATAGAAAACATAGTAGTGCATACGTGGATAAAACATTACATTTAAAAAAAAATTAAATCATATTCATATTTACCAGGAGATTAGATACAAGATAAACTACTTGTATAAGAAAGAGATAATGTGTGACACCCAGGCAGCAGACTTGTTTAGATTTGCAGGGGGAAAACAAGCCCATCAATAAGCTGAAAAATTAAAGCTAATAAATCTGAGCTAAAAAAAGTAGCTTTTAAAGCAATACACTGTTAGTCAAGGGCCAGAAATCCTCCTCGAATAATTAGAAAATCTCTTGCACAAATTCAAACCATCTCACAATTACACACTGCAGTCCCTTACCCTCCACACCTGAAGGAAACAAAACACAGTTGTGTCCACATTCATGTCCACTAAAGCAACAGCTCAGTGAAGAATCAATTTTCCCCAGTTATACTGAAGCTAATGAGCATTTTCTCAGAAAACATATAACATTGTTATTTATTGGGTGAGATTAAATGTCCTTGAAGTCCTAGGGTGAGTTCTCCTTCTATTTCTGTCCAGATCAGGTATGTGTGTATTTCTCTCTCTCCTCCCCTACGAAAAGTAGAGAAACCTCCTGTTTCTCACTAAAAACACTGTGAAAAACACTGTGCTCTGCATTTCTGTCCCATCTGGATACAGATCACATTGATTCAGGCTGCTGCTCTCAGCTGTATATAGTTTCCAAGAATCAACTTGGATATTATGAACATTTTCCCTTACTTCTTAGCCTTGCAGCTCAAGAGTGAACCTAGAAGAAAAAGTTCAGGACAAAAGTCTTTGCTGAGGTACTACATTTTGTAGTAAGGAAGAATTTGTACAAATTTGATTGTTCATCCAACTATCCCTTTAAAGCCACCCCACTCTACTTCTGTAGGCTGAGCAGCCCTCTTTCTCAGATCTGAGGATCAGGATCATAAACAACACATTTCTGTATTTAAATCATACTGAATAACAGTAACAAGTAAAGGTAGAATATAATGAGTTTGTGTGTGTGTGTGTGAGAGAAGAAAGAAAAAAGAAATAGAAATGGAGAGAAAGAGAATGATTAAAAGAGGGCACATGGAGAGAAAGAAAGCAGCAGAGAAAGATTTAGGAGAGAGTGAGGGAGTGTGGGAGCAAGCGAGAGAGAGAGAGAGAGAGAGAGAGAGAGAGAGAGAACACAGACCTCTTGGCTCCTCCTGCATCTGGTGAGACAATGGTGCAGTTCTTCCACTCATTGATGTTCTCTTTAATCCATTTCAGAACGGCTGGCTCAGCGTACAGATTATCCACAGGGATGTCAAAAAACCCCTGAGAAAAAACACACAAATTTAATCTGTAGTGTATAAGCAAGACTGGTGTGTTAGTGCATGTGTGTCTTTGTGTAAGCATGGCTATATAACTTTTAATCATTTTCAACTGCTGTGGGGTGTGTGTGTGTGTGTGTATGTACCTGTATTTGAGAGGCATGTAGATCCATGGTGATGATGTGATCAGCTCCAGCTACAGAGAGCATGTTGGCCACCAGCTTGGCTGAGATAGGAGCTCGACTCTTTGGAAAACATACACACATAAACATCATACATTAGTTTTGCCTGTGGGTTAATACACCAGGCTAATAACACCGACATAGTGTTATTACACTAATCAATCCAAGCAACTAAGTCCTTCAGTATTACATGCCATAAAAAAAATACAGGACCCAGTTCAAATAAGTTCAGCCATGCCTTCTGAGTGCAATCATTCAGAATGAGAGAGAGAGAGAGAGAGAGAGAGAGAGAGAGAGAATGAGAGAGAGAATGAGCAAAACAGACTTACGACCAGGCAGCTCAGATGGATCCAGTTTTTAATATATATGTGTGTGTGTGTGTGTGTGTGTGTGAGGGAGAGAGGGAGAGAGAGAGATACTGAGAAACAAGTGCAGTTAGGTAATTCTGATCATCGTTAGTGAACGAGTTCCATGTATGTGTTTGTGTTTATAGAACAGAGTGAGTAGGCCAGAGAATGCTACTCTAAGTGCCTTCATTTTTATTTCTCTCAAGTACCACCATAATTTAAATTCTTTCCATCACTATGGCCCAAACCAAAAGACCCTCCTGATTTCACACCCACAATTGTGATTGACAAGAGTCTGTCATTTATTGTAAAAAAGGAAATGCAAACAGGACTGCAACTGCATTTTAACTTTGGCAGAGTTAGGGAATGCTGAGTGAGACTTTTGACATCCAAAGTATTTTTTCTTATTAACAGTGGCAGCCTTTAGACCCAGAAATACAAATTCTGTTAATTAAATTTGAATTTGAATTATGTCTTATATTGTTCCAACCTTCTAGATTTGAAAAGTGTGAAATAAGTCTGAAAACCACCTCCATGAAGAAGAGGAAAGTCAACGGAAAACCAGGTGAACAACAGACTGATGACCCCAGAGCCAACACCTCAACATCACTGAAACTGAAAATGTTCTCTGACATTTTCACACTGACTGTGTGACACTGTGTGTGTGTGTGTTCATGCCTCCAGGAGCTCTGTGTGTGTTCATGCCTCCAGGAGCTCTGTGTGTGTGTATTAGTAAAATAAAACGCAAGCAGGTTCTCTCACCCCCACCTTATCCTTCTTGTCTTGTCTGGCGTAGGGGAAGCAGGGGATGACCGCGGTTACTCGAGACGCTGATGCAATTTTACACGCATTGATCATAATCAATAACTCCATCAGGTTATCGTTTATCTCACCACAGCCACTCTGCACGATGTACACGTCCTCTCCACGTACACTCTCGCCAATCTCGACACTGCAAACGCACACACAGACAAAATCACCATCATACCCAATCACTCAGCAGTGAACTATTGATCATCCCTAATCTATCTGTTCAAGGTCTGACTATTTCTTGGACTGTGGACTATTGATGACGTTCACAAAGTATCGGACAAAAGTTTGCAGACACCCGTTTGTCGTATATTTCTCAGATACAGGGTACTGATCAGGAGTTTGTTCCTCCTTATTGCAAGAATGGTCTCTTATGGTAAAAGACTTTACAGTAGATGCTGGAATAGTTCGGTCAGGATATGGTGGCATTTAGCCACATAAATATAAGCATATGTTACGTATAACAGATGATTAGGCTCAAAAACGCCACTCAAAGCAACTGGTTGAAGTTTTATCACTACAGAGAATGCAGTTCAACTGCACTACAGCCAAATGCTTTATAATGTGCTAGCCACAGTTGCCACTGAGCATGGTGAATTCAAGATGAATTCAATATATTAGAATTGTAACATATTTCCCTGCAATCGTGTTTCTCATCTACACACACTGTTCTAACACAATACTAGGAATCCTGGGAAACAGAGTGTAAGTTTGAGGGAACATCTACGCTGTCTGAACCTCTGTTAAATATGTATTATTTACAGAACCCATTATCTGGCTGTGGACAGGTTAAAGTGTGAATGGGGTTCAGTTATGTTGAAAACTGCCCCCTACAGTGACTTGTCTGAGGCTAAATGTCAACTGTAAACACACAACACAGTGCTCTGCCAGGGTGGAGGTATTTTAAGCAGCAGAAGGCTCTGTGTCTGCCACTTTTTCAGGCCATGGTTCTGCTGATACAGGGCCACACTACAGGTACAGACTTGCCGAGTCAGGTTCAACAACAAGTCTCCTTCTGATGCTCCTTCACAAAAAAAGTCAACAAAACAAATCATTTGACGTGGAGTGTGTAAACTTAAAAATAATCTTAGGTAAAAGATATCTGGGAGTAGTGTCTGTTTCCGTAACTGAACTTTTTATGTCATTTGGCAGTGAGCTTCCCGTTTAGACAGATAAGTCTGAAGTCAAGTATGGTCAATAGGATAAGAGCTAACATTTCTACTGGGTTTAATGTCTTGGCTTTTAACCCTAATACACAACCAAGTTGAGGACGGTCCAATTATTGAGGAATTTCTATCAGCTCTTTTACTATTGAATAGACTCGCCTTTGTGTTAAGTAATGCAAAACTTAATGTGGAGTGCACATTTTCAAATGATTCATACCTCTGAATAGAGAAATATTCGTGAAATGCCTGTGAGCCGTAAACCAATATCTATAAAATGTGATAATTTAGTTGGGAGGACTCGCGAAATTTATTGAAATATTTGTTCATTTCAAAGATATTAAATGTCAGAGAGATAAGCATGTGGCATAAACCAGGGACTTGAGGGAATGTGATAGTGTTTTACACTTCTTCGTACGTGGAAAACAGCCAAACTAGCTTTAAAAACAGAATTAGTTTTTAGCGCAAAGGAAGTGCTGGGAAATGAAGTCCTCAGACGGTGTCGCTTCAAAGGAACGTAACGGCGGACTCCGTTCCAAAAAACTACAAATTCAAAACGAAACTAGCGTGGCGCCGTTTGACGCGGTCCATGTGGTTAATATTACAGCGCGTTTTTGGTTCACAAATATACAACAAACCAACGTCAGTAAACACTCACCATGTTTCCTGATTACTGAATTTCTTCGTAACAACTTTCCCCAGCTCCTGCCCCAAACGATCCGCGATCTTCTGCGATAAATCTGGATGCGAGCTACCGCTGAAAATCTTGATGTTAGGCATTCTCTGTCGTTCCAGGGCGTCTATCTTGACTGATAGCAGCTGCAGAGTGTAAATAAGTGTGGCTGATGCTAGAGAGTGGAGCTGCTGTGAGTCAGAGCTCTCTGTCTGTCTGTAAACACGGCGAGCTCTGTCTGTCCGTCCGTCTCAGTGGTCTTCCTATTTTGGGTGCTGTCCCACACCAATCCGCCAGATGTCGCCATATTTCACAATTAAATAAACAACGTCACCAGTTGGCAAAAACCAGCCCCCCAGGATTTGCCTTTCCAGAGCGTACCAGAGGAAGTGACCGGCGGAGACGAGAGGGCCATTGTAGAGTAGCTCTTCATTCGTTCCCATTTCTTTTGGGGTGTCTTTGAATTGATAATTAAGTATATCCGAGGTGTTTCCGATTACGACACAGCCCACAAGCTTAACAAACTCTTCATAATTTAAAAATGAACGTTTGCCTACAACAATGCTAAAGATGATGTGATAAAGCTGTGACCCATAACACTGTGTTGTAATCTTTAAAGTCGACGCTCCAGAAGCTTAAGTATAATCCAACAGTAAATCAGCTGTTTATGAAGCAATGAATTGATTATATGACAGACATCTGCTGCCATTAATTTTATGAAATCTTTATGAATGTCTTATTTCCCATATCTTTGACTGATTTGTAATCCTGCCTTCTTGTGTGACATTCAAACATACAAATCCGTCTGGTTTTCAAGTTTTTTGTTTTTCTTTTCTTTTTAATAATGAAATTTTAATTAGAGCGGCATGGTGGTGCAGCAGTTAGTGACCTGGGGGACCTCCAGGGACCTGGAGGTTGTGGGTTCGATTCCCCCGCCGGGTTACTGTCTGTGAGGAGTTTGGTGTGTTCTCTGTCCGTGTGGGTTTCCTCCGGTTCCCTCCAGTTTCATCCCATGGTCCAAAAATACACATTGGTAGGTGGATTGGCGACTCAAAAGTGTCCGTATGTGTGAATTTGTGTGTGTGTTGCCCTCTGAAGGACTGGCGCCCCCTCCAGGGTTTGTCCCCGCCTTGTGCCCAATGATTCCAGGTTGGATCCCGACCCACCGCAACCCTGAACTGAATAAGTGGTTACAGATAATGAATGAATTAATTAATTAATTAATAATTTTAATTAATATTTCGTTTAATGCCTATCTCAGATGATTATACCCACTGTTTATCTGTAAAAGAGAACAGTCAATGTCTTGTTTAACAAAACGATACAAGAAACTTGCTAAATCCAATCAGAATGGAAACCATTGCAGTAATAAGAGAAAATTATAATTTATTATTTTATAAATCACATTATCACATATAATTATAGAAGTTCAGAATGGATATTTTACAGACTGTTTATGACTAGGACTGAAATATGCTCCAGTAATGGTGAAGACTAATGCCAAACTGAGCACAGGAGGCTCTCACTAACTTGTCTGTGCTTACACCTGTTCATTATGAGCAAGAATTTTCTGTGGGTAAATTTTTTCAGCGCAGCTCCCATAGACTGTATGGTTGTTTTAACAGCATGCTGGAGATTTGCGTCATGTGCCTGCACATTCTCTCATGTTCCCAGTATTCACTGCACGAGAAACCAATCAGGAAGTATTGATCATAGCTTCAATGATAACAGTGGGATCACTGGGTTCAGTTTACACTGTCAATTGCATAAACACAATATTAAGCCAACATCCTTGTTTGTACATTCACTCTCCATTCTCTCAGTTCCAATGAGCACACAGGGAAACTTTGTAATTCTACAATTACAGATCGTGGCCCATCTGTTACTCTGCATGCTTTGTTAAGCCCTTTTCACCCTTGTCTCTAATGTTCAGGACCCGCACAGGGCAGGTATGATTTGGGTGGTGGATCATTTCCAGTGCTGCAGTTACACTGATGCCGTGCTGGTATGAATGGATCAGACACAGCAGTGCTTTTTAAACCCCACAGTGTCACTGCTGGACTGAGAATAGTCCATCAACCAATATCTAGCCGACAGTGTCCTGTGGAATACAGTCTGTAACTGTACAACTACAAAGTGTTCCTGTATGATCAGTGGAGCTGATAAAATGAGTGCAGAAACAAGTCAATTTAATATTTTGAATGATCTGTGTATGTTCGCCTACTGTGTGTTTAGTTGATGCAACACAAATTATGTGTTTCCTCTTAATTTAAAATAAAAATCTAAAGCTGCATAATCAGTGTTTGAAACCAAACCGGAAGCAAAATTAAATTCAACATAGAAAATGAATTAACTGCTGAATATGAACAAATAAAATGAAAATTATGTGAACAACAGGTTGGGCAGCAGGTAGTGTCTGAGTCATGCAGCTCCAGGGACCTTAGGCCTTAAATTAGGCCTTATTTAGATCACCAGGGTTTTGCTGTTCCACAATGTAGTACATAAGGGTTAGCTTAAAAATTCAAGTCTGCCTCCAGGCAGCAAATAAAATTCCCCAGCGCCTTAAAAGTGGCTTCCACCTTCATTCTGTACACCCTGCAAACTGACAAGATTGTTTCCTTAGGCTTGTGATGTCAGAAACACTGGCTTTGGGACCCAGCCGTTTCAGAACTGAAATGCTCAGCCATGGGCCTGACCGCTTATTTAATTTATGATATTTGCTCTACCATCTAAAAAAGAAACACCCCACGCATATTCTAACAAGGTTAATACTGGATATACACTGGAGGTTGCTTTTGAGTCACCAGCTGAACAATGTCCCACAACTCTTTTTGCCCTAGTCATTTGTTTTTTGTTATCTGGCAAAACTGAGAAATCCTGCTTTGTGACCGCATCAACATTTTTCTGATACGTTTTTATAAATACAGGCAATTTAAAAAAAAAACTATTCTGACGACACGTGACTAATAAATCACAGTGATAATTGGATCCTGATTATTGCCGCTTGCAGCAATGTCTGTATCATTTGTAGACGGTCCCTTACAGCAGCAGCCCACAGAGATCCGTACAGTGTTACTGAATTATAAAGGCCTGCATTTCTAACCACAGCTGGTGTTTTCATTTGGTGACATCCTTCTGTACTTTTTGAAAGCTGATGGAGAAAGAATAATATGTAAAAAAAAAAAAAAAATAAGCCTCAGTGATCTGGCATAGCCCATCGTTGATTAAATGGTAAAAGAAAAAAAAGCACGTTATATATTTAACGTATTCAACAAGCATATCGTTAAACATAGTTTGAAGAACCTCAGCAGAGTCCTAACCGTGGCTAAAACTCACAAGAAAGTGTAATTTTGAAGTAACATCGGCTACGAAAATGTATTTACTTACATCAAAGTAAAGCCCGTACATGCAGTAATGGGGTTCGTGTGAGCAAAGCGCCAAACAACCGTTCCGTTACAGGCTGCGCCTCAAATGGCTCCCTACTCCCTTATTGTACACTGCTTAGTAAATAAATCTCTGCTACACGGTTCCTACATTCATTTATTCGGCCTCCGAAAGCTCTTCTTCATCGTCAGGATTGTGGTGGGCCAGGGGTCTACAAAGAAACATACACTGGACAGAGTGCCAGTCCTTCTCAAGGAATTAAGTTCACCCTGTCTCTCACACACACCTATGGACAGTTTCACACGCAGCCAGTCACTCACTCACCCAGTCAGTCATTCACGCACTTACACCTGTGGCCAGTTTCACACACTCCCACCTGTGGGCAGTTTCACACACTCCCACCTGTGGGCGGTTTTACACACTTACCCAGTCACCCATACACCCATCCAGTTAATCCATCCCACTCACAACTGTGGACAGTTTCACACACACAGCCAGTCATTCACACATTCACTCCTGCAGACATTTTCACGCACTCACCCTGTCACTCACACCTGTGGACAATTTCAAAGCCTCGACAAAAGGCTGTACTTGCAGCAAGGATTGAATAGAGGAAAATGTGCATTCAACTACAAGTCACTCTCCAAGAACCAAAAAAGTTTGTGATGCCAAAGAGTTCGTTGCAGATTTATTTGAAATCACCAGGAACGTCTGCACAACGATTAAAGTAGAAAATGGGAAAAGGTAAAATACAAAGAGTAATTACACTTGTCTCCTTCCACATTAAAAGACATCAACCAAGTGTCCTGAGGCCTAAATAAGGGCCAACATACAGAAGAGAGAAAGGATACAGAGTTACTGACCCAAGATTCTATTAAACAAGTGCTTAACATATAAATAACATGAATGTAAAATTTTTCATCATGCTATTTTTAAATTAATAAAGGTGGTTTCACAGTTGTAGTGCCATTTAACTCTTTGGAGAAGCTAAGTTTTAAAAATCTTTTTAAATTAATTAAACAAAAGATGACATAACTGTAAAAAATAATAATAATAATAATAAAATAAACATATTAACATAATATAGTTTATAATCCCATTGGAACAAATGGCAACCCAATAGTGAAATCACCCTTAATTGCATCATCACATTGGAACAAGACCCCGACTGAAATGTGCAACAATTAAAGAAGAGTGGACAATCAGAGAAGTCAACAATAATAAATACATACCTTAGCATTCAATAAAAACACTGACAGGAGTGTTACAGAGATTTGTACAGTACATTAGTTCAGAGGAGTCTATAACTAAGCTCAGGAAGACCAGGAACAGGTCTAATTACACACATAAACCAGACAGACATTAATGCCTAATTAAACACCAAGTTGTCAGATTATCACTTCAACAGTAACCATTGAAAATTATTATTAACTCTTGGCAAATACATTTGCAGGAAAGACATGAAAAGAAAAACAATTAATGAAATATGCATGAAATCTTAGTGTTTTTAAAGCAACACATGGTAAGGTTCGTTTTTTTGCAGGGGAGTGTGGTTTCCTACCCTTCTCCAAAAGTTACATAGTGCAGTTTCTGCAGTGCTGAGCCAGGAGTAGCAACGACAGAGGCTCTATTCTTCTTGCTACAGCTCAGTGAAGGAGCACAATGTTTAAAGGTTTAATTTTAAGGTAAAAAAATACTACCTAGTGTTGTTTTACACTCTTAAACCAAGTTCTAACGGCAAGTGACATGAGCGAGTGACACAGCATAACGGAGCAAAGCATGGAATACATACAACACGAGCTTCAAATCAGAATATAAATCTACTACTGACCAATCAGAGAGCAGTTTAAGACTTCACCAACAATTGGGTGGGTGGGGGCTCCTGAATAGTGTTTATCCGAACAGCAGCATGCCAGAATTGAAATTCATTCTATATGGCACGTCTGTATAAAACGGCACATCGCATCACACGCTCTTGTTGCTCGTAGTTAGGAAACAAAAAATGGCCCACTCTCAGATCCATTCTTTAAATTCACAGGTGTTACAGAATAACTCATACATTATAAGTTTATACGACTTAACCCAATGTGTAGTTATTGTTGACTACAAAAAAAATATTAATAAATATTATTCCACAACCCCTTATAATTTGGTTTATGACTGTTATATTACTTTGTTTGCCAGTAAAAAAGGAAATATAAAAACCTTAAGTTTAAATTTAACAGTAGTACGATAAGCCTAATGAGTTTAAAAGGTTAAGAATAATATTTCAGCTGATGTGTCGGTGGGGCTAAAACTGTTGGCCCCCTAGTATTGATCTGCAGTTTTGTCACTGACAAATAACACCATCAACTTTTAGCGCCTTTCTGGGTCAGAACATGTGTTTTGCTGATGAGGCAAAACCTGACAAGTCAATGTGAGGCACCATCTGTTTATCTATATGAACAATACCAGTAAAAGACTGAACTGGAGAATCTGAAAACAAAGCACCAATATGTCAAGAAATACAAAAATATATAATGCACATTAAATATGTCCAAATATAACCTATAACACTTAATAACAGTCTTGTGTGCAAGAAGTAAAGACCAGAGCTTCTGAACAGAAACCAAAGTGCAAAGCATGCTGGGTAGCTCTTTCCCCTGGGCTACAGTATAGTAAGACTGTGACTTGCTGCTGTTTATTTGAGTATGTGAAGTGTACTGTGTCATATGTATCGGTAAAGCATACGTCAATGATAAATATTTTAATAGTAAATATCGAAAAATACCTTCTGAAATTTGAATGATGTTTAATGTAAAGTGTTGTTACGTTGGAGCATTTCTTTTGGTCTCTTTATCATGAAGTTTGTATATTATGTTAAGAAAAGCTTTAAAAAATCATGGTAAAAAAAGACAATGGAGAAGTGTGGATCCTACAATGATATGGAAATATTATATTTTGGCAAACTCTAATACTATTATCAGCATTTTCAGCCACTCAGACTCAATCATCTGCTCAGCATCCATTGCACAGGTCTGAGAAAATATGAGACGTTAACAGGGCCTCTCTTCGGCATGAACCACCTGGTGTCTTTGGAGGCTGTTCTTGTGAGTGAAACTCTTGCCGCACAGCGAGCAGTCGAAGGGTCTCTCTCCTGTGTGGATGCGCTGATGGAGCTGGAGGTGATTCCACTGAGTAAAGCTCTTTCCACATTCCAGACAGTTGTAGGGTCTCTCTCCGGTGTGTGTGCGCAAGTGCTGCTGCAGCGTGCTCTGCTGAGCGAAGCTCCTGCTGCAGTACACACACTGGAAGGGCTTCTCTCCGGTATGAGTTCGCAGGTGATTTTTCAGTGTGCCTCCGGTGATGAAGCTCTTCCCACACTGAGGACAGAAGTAAGGCTTCTCTCCGGTGTGAGTCCGCTGGTGGAGCTGGAGGCTGCTCAGTCGATTGAAGCTCTTCCCACACTGAGAGCATTCATAGGGCCTCTCTCCAGTGTGATTGAGCTGGTGAACGAGTAGAGAGCTCCTGTCTGTAAAGCTAAGCCCACATTCTGAGCAGATGCAGGGCCTCTCCCCTGTGTGAAGGCGCTGGTGTTTTTTAAAATTACTTTTATCGCTAAAGCTCTTGCCACACTCAGAACACTCAAACGGTTTCTCTCCGGTGTGGACGCGGTAGTGCTGCTGGAGGTGACTCTGCTGCGCGAAACCTTTCCCACAGTACAAACACTGATAGGGCTTCTCTCCGGTGTGAATGCGCTCATGACGCTGGAGGTCTATCAGCTGAGAAAACGTTTTCCCACACACAGAGCAGACGTACATCTTCCCTGCTGGGTGAAAACGGTTGTGGTCCTGGACGTAACAGCGATGAATAAAATTCCTCCCGCACTGAGAACAGCCAAACAACTTCATTTCCGCTGGAACATGATGGTCCTGTACGTCGTCCTCATCTTCTGTGGGAATGAGGCGGTTTTGGACATTACATCGCTCCTCTGTGCAGATACGGTGGTCTTCATCAAGATAACACCGATGAGTAAAACTCTTGCAACATTGTGAGCAGTCAAACGTCTTCACTTCTGAGGGATTATGACAGTCTTGGACATTATACTCCTCTTCTGTGGGAATAGGACACTCCTGGACTTTGCAGTGCTCTTCTGTGCAAATGCGGTGATCTTCCTGGAGACGACACTGGCGGATGAAACTCTCTCTACAATCTGTGCAGCAATATAGCCCATCTTCTGTGGTCAAAGAGTCAAAGCTGTTTCCACACTGTGAGCAGATATGAGTGTTCTCTTCAGTGTGATGATTAGGATGTTGCTGGACATTATTCTGCTCTTCCATGGGGATAAGAGGGTCTTGGTCATTACACTGGTGAGAAAAACTCTTCCCACACTCAGTACAGCAATATGGTGTTTCTTCTGTGGGAACAGGGTGGTCTTTTTGGACACTGCACTGATGAATAAAACTTTTCCCACATTCTGAGCAGATATATAGCTTCTCTTGAGCATCTGTATACTGGACTTGCTCACTAGACTGATGAGTAACACTCTTGTCGTTTTGCAAAGAGTCACGCATCTTCACTTGTGTGTGCAGATCATGGTCATGGACGGTATATGGTTTATCCTCATCATACTCTGAGAAATGGAGAGATTCCTCCTCGTCCATCACTATCTTAGTAGATGAGAGGTGTTTGTAGGGTAAGTAGGCTGCCTGAACTCCTACATTCTGTTACAATACATTATGTTTTTGTTGTCATCTCTTCACTCGACAGCTGAAATAATTTTGCGTAGAACTATGGGCAACAGACGGAGAGATGTCTTGAACCTGTACGTCAATAGTTTCTGTAGAAGAATTGAAAATAGAAATATTGTGAAGGTCAGCAGATTCATTACACACAACAAAACTACAACTGAGATAACACAATTTTTCTAGTGACCCTGAAGCTAAAAAAATAAGTAAAGTAAAATAAGCATACATTTTTATCTGAAAAAAAAAACAAAAAAACAATTCTCATCCTTGAAGGGTGGCATGATGAAGATGCAGGTGATTTCACTGCCACAGGTCTACAGATGTGAGTGTGAGAGTGACTGCATGAAACTGTCCACAGGTATGAGTGTGAATGACTGACTGAGAGTGTGTATTGTCCACAGGTGTGACTGGGAGAGCGAGTGGTGACATTTGATGAACTGGTTCCCTGTCCATGATGTGTTACTGAATGTGTTGCTGCCTTGCCCCAATATTTCCAGGTTCTGGACCCACCGTGCCCCTGATCAGAATAAAGCAGTTACAGAAGACGAAAGAATAAATGGTCCTTAATGCCCCCTAGTGTTTAGAATCCGATAATCGCCGCTGGTATGTACCTCCATGTCATTTGTAGACGGACCCTTACAGCATTAGCCCACAGAAACACTTACTCCTGAATTATGAAGACGTACACTTCTAACAATAGCTTATATGCACTTAATTGTGTTTTACTAACAGTGGTATTGTAATAGTTTTTTTAGCATCTCTTTAAACCGACTGAAGGGACAAATGTGAAGATCGGAACGTGAATCAAAACCGCAGTAACGTGGCAACCTTCATTCAATAAAACAAAGCCAGCACATTACACTCCTATAACTTCACCAAGCAGAGAATAAAACACAGCCAGACGAACCTCAGCAGGGTCCAGACCGTGGCTAAAACTCACAAAAACCCGGAGAAAAGGGCAATTTTGGAGTAAAATCCGCTACAAAATTGTTTATTATTTCTTCTATGTTGGAGGTTATGGCGGCTGGTGTAGAAGCGTACACTGCTTAGTGCCATCTACTGAAGCGGAGGACTACAAGCCTCTTCCAAATATCTCTGCTCTACTTGCTTTTCCAAGTAATAATTATTAATCTTTTCACTTTTAGCGTTGTAACTTTGTATTAAATTGCAGTTCTCACATTTTATAGTCCCCTTCCTCCTAACATTAATGAATTATAACTATAAATAACTATAATTTTTATATTATGGCTTTGTTTCCATCACAATGTGTCTTAATTTACTTTATTCTCTCATTCTCTCACTCATTCACTCGTTGCACGGCCCCTAACCTATACAATGTCCGATTTATATTTATACTTTTTTTAATAATGTGTTGTGGGGCTATCAGTGATAGAAAGGCAGCAAGGCTTTTGTAACAATAATTAATCCAAAACACTCATTTGTCATCAGATTTATTCAAGCAATAGTTTTATAATAATTACATTTATTTACAATTCACAAAAATTAAATAATTCATGAATGAATTTTTCATTATAATATGAAAAAAAGAAATAATAAAATCATCACCATGGTCTCAGTTCTCTCTTGCTCTCTCACTATACACACACATCCCTAACAATCCAAATATCACATAAAACTGAAGATATGGAATTTAAACATGCAGATATTAAGGTTATAGTCATAATACAGATGTAAAATAAGTGTGACAAATACAAAGCATATTTACATTATTTAGACTGCGACATGATGCAGAATATACTTCACTCAAACTAGAAACTCAATTAGCTCATGATACTCCACATATACATAGTGTTTTCAGAACGACTGGAATTGTTTGGCTAAATAGGAGGCAAACATAAGCCTGTAAAATAGTAAACATGTTTATCCCTTACTCTGAATCTATAAGGTGAACAAATTTTAAACAATATATCGCCGCTGTCCAAAAAACATGTATCTCCAAAGTAGTAAGTAAAAATTCTTAACTTTCAATGGATGTCAGTGTAAAAATTAGATTCCAAGAAGTAGATTAGATTTTGGAGCATTTCTATTGGTCCATTTATCATCAAATTTTGAAAAAATGTGAAGGACACCTGTTGTGTTTAAATTATGTAGTAAATTAAAATCCAAAAAAAGTGTTTTTATTTGGGCAGCAACAAAACTGAGCTCTAAGCCATATTTCAAAGTTTGGCCCAAAATATTAGGACAATTAATTTGTACAAATTCCCACAATACAATCAAATACATATTGTACAAAGACATATTTATAACTCCTTCAGGCAACAATCTATGTTGGTGAAGTGAAGGATTTGTTGAGTACTTAAAATGACAAAAAAGGACCAAATTAATGATTTGTTTAGTTTTTATAATTCTAAATAAATAATACATTATCTATGCATTTTCACATAGGTATGGTTTCCTATGCATTAGAATTCAAATATAAATTGCATTTGCTTTTTGAAGCCAAATATTAAAATCAAAAATAGGAAATACAGGTTATAACTTAACGGTACACTATGTGAATATATACAGTTTCCTAACAAGTACTATGAACTGTCAATTTTATATGATGATTTTTAAAAAGTAATTTTATAATATCATCAACACAAGTGCATTCTGTGGCTAAGAAAGCCATTTGAAAAATGCACTCTGTTTCAGGGCAGCTGTCTTTGTTGTGTTTGTTCACCAGCTGTCACTTTGACTAATTTGCTTGTGCACTGGTCAGTTGTGAGACCTCTGTGCCATAGCATCTGCCATAGGTAAGTGAACTTAAAAAAAAAACAAAAAAAAAAAAACAGACAGGCACTGTGGTGAAATGACCAAGTGCATTTTTAAGAATAAATTCTGACAGCAGTTCAGCAACCAATCGGTCAACTCTACAGATTTCTATAACTGTACATAAGTGTTTAAGTATTCATTTGCTTCCACGTGTGTGTGTGTGTGTGCGCTTATGTCAGTTCCAACACAGGTAACCTCAAATATATCTATAAAAGAGATGTTTTTAAATCACGGTCTGTATTTTACAGAATAGTGTTTGTGTATTGGCAACAGTCAAGAAAAAAGAGGGAAATGAAGGGATCGCTCTAAGACAGAAAGTTGTGCATTTCTCTCTTTAAGTCTCAGCATTTAGTCCTGTATATAGAGGAATCCTTGGTATTTGGAATGTAACCTATTTGTACTAGTAAAGATGTATTCTTTGAGTAAATAACAACAGACTTTTGTAAGTCATTCTGCTAAATGCCAAAAAATGTAAATAGTGTCATTCACCCAAGGCCATGAGACATGGGCTATAGTTGGATGGAGGCTCCTTCAATGTATAGGCTAAACAAGTGCGTAGATCAATGGTTTGTCCTTGAAACAAATCTTGTTAAAACACATTTTGCTCTGCTTAGATTTGGAAAAAAATTTTGCATCCACAGAAATTTTATTAATTGTAAAATTAATTAAGCTAATACATAAATGTCTGTGATAGTGTGCAAAGTAAAATATGTAGGAATAATAAATAATTAGAATTTCTGCTAGGTGTTAAAAATTAAATTCATACTTACTATAAAACTATACTCAAATAAAATCCAAGTGCTTTTACTTGTATTAAAGTATATTTGTGTAAAAGTATCTACATTTAATTAAGATTCAGTTTCACTAAAGAGTATGAATTTAGAGTGGATTACTCTCCACAAGGTCAACACCAGCCATTTAAAGTGAAGTAGAACTGCTGGCAAGTACTTTTGCCCAAGTGAAATCAAATTACAAAAGGACACTGTTGATGTCAAGCGCCACTTATAAAACATGCAAAGCAATTTGTTGCCCCCTTGTGGAGAATGTTCTGCCTGTTAAATACGAGTGAGTCTGTGAGTGAATGACAAGATTCTTACAAGCCAGATTCTTGAGGTGCTTCACATGATTCATCCCTAAAATGAATGCGCATGTGTCGCTGAAGGTTACTCTGCTCTGTAAAACTCCTCCCACACCAGGCGCAGACATATGGCTTCTCTCCGGTGTGAGTGAGCTGGTGGCGCTGGAGGCTGCTCTTATGTGTGAAATTCATGCCACACTCTGGGCATTCAAAGGGTTTCTCTCCTGAGTGAATGCGATGGTGCAGTTGGAGACTGCTGAGCTGTGTGAAGCTCTTGCCACACTCTGAGCAGTAGTATGGCCTCTCTCCAGTGTGGGTGCGGTGATGCTGCTGGAGGTAACTCTGTTGAGCAAAACGTCTCCCACAGTACAGACACTGATATGGTTTCTCTCCTGTGTGAGTGCGCTGATGTTTTTTCAGGTGACCTTTGTCAATAAAACTCTTCCCACACATGGTGCAGTCATAAGGCTTCTCTCCAGTGTGGACGCTCTGGTGTCGTTGGAGGCTATTCTTATGAGTAAATGTCTTCCCACAAAGAGGGCATTCGTATGGCTTCTGTCCTGAGTGAATGAGCTGGTGACGCTGAAGGCTATTCCTGTGAGTAAAACTTTTCCCACAGTGCGAGCAGTCAAACGGCTTCTCTCCCGTGTGAATGCGTTCATGCAGCTGGAGGTCACTCTGCTGAATAAATCCTTTCCCACACTGCGAACACTCATGCGGTTTCTCTCCTGTGTGAACACGCTGGTGTCGCTGGAGATCGCTCTGTTGTGTAAAATTCTTTCCACACTCTGAACAGAGGTGTGCTCTCTCTTTATTTGTTTCTGTCCCAGTCTCTTCTGGAGAGGCATCTGTGTGATTGCCAGAAGACGGCTGCTCCTCCGTCTCAGCTTCCAGAACCTGAAGCGCTCCTTCAGGAGGGATTTCATGTCGCAGGGGTACATAGAAATTGGTGCCAGGCACACACAGCAAGATTAGACCAGAATTCATTTTTCATTTCTAGGGGAAAAGAAGAAACAAGGCATAAGAATGTCAGCATTATAAATAAAACATATAGAAATAATGATAAGGAAAAACACACTAGATTAAGTTAATTCAGCTGTACACAGCCTGTATGATCTGTAGAATAAGATGTTTTGGAACACAAGTCAAAGGTCAGCTTGCTCAATGCCAAGCATAGGCAAAAGGGGTATAAGACCACCCAGCAGTGGGCTGTGGAGCAGTAGAGCATTTTTCTGGAGTGACTGATGTAGCTCCGTCCAATAAATTTAGCACTGGATTCAGAACACCAGACCATAGTTAAGTTTATGAAGCTTAATGCTATTAAATCCTCACAGAAACTATCCAACACTTAGTATAATGCCTGATTATTCTGCTGGATGAGCAGGTGTCCAAATATACTCAGGTTCCATACGAATTTTAATGGACTCCTGATTGCAAATAAACAGCAGACAAACTCGTAACAAATAGATTTAAAACAAGTCTTTTAATGAGGTCCATTAGCGAATAACCCCTTCAAATAAAATAATAAAAAACGCTAAAAAAAAGAGAGCATATTATCCTGGTCAAATTTCGCTGTCCTCGAAAGTAGAGTTAGATTCTTGTTCAAATTTTCCGCTCCCCCTTAAATGCCAGTCACCAGAATGTAACCACTGCGCCTTATTTAAGGTGGACCGGAGAATTCAAATAATGAGCGCACGAAAGGTAAGTAAACTGCAGCCTCCTAAACTAATTTCGTCACGGTAATCTTTATCGCAGTTTTAGACTCCAGGAAACGGCAGTTAACGGCACATGTCCGGGAGAATAATTTCAATAGAATTATTCTTTTAAAACAGTGTTTACTTACATCTCCTAAACAGTCGCGTTGAAATCATGTCCGGGCAGAAACAGCCAAGCAATGGTTCCGTCCTTACACAGAGTCCTAACCACATTGTGCGGAATTTGCTTCATCAGTCTGTCCTCCCTAAATCATGTGTTCACAATATAATAAATACGTACAGCTGATCTTAAAACTAAAACATAATTGCAACACATTGGCTTAAATATGCAGAACCAGACAATATGAACCATACAGGCGTATAGACCCTGTTAAAAGTACAATAAGTAATTTTACAGGAGTAGACTAAACACAGCACAGAGAGCTGCATATTACCAGAGTGAATGGTTTCACACAAGTTTTCTCAGGCAAAAAATGCATTTGCCAGAGAATGCTGCTGCTAGAATAATTATTTTATTCTATATTATTTAAATAAAGGTAGTGTCACAGTCTCACAGCTCCTGGGACCTGGGTGACTGACTGTGAGGAGTTTTGACTGTCTGTGTGTGGTGTGTTTTCCCCATGCCTGCAAAGGTTTCCTCAAGGTGCTCCAGTTTCCTCCCACGGTCCAAAAACACACGTTGGTAGGTGGATTGGCGACTCAGAAGTGTCAATAGGTGTGAGTTTGTGTGAATGTGTGAGTGTGTGTTGCCCTGTGAAGGACTGGCGAACCCTCCAGGGTGTGTTCCTGCACCCAATGATTATAGGAAGGCTCCGGACCCACCGCAAATTTGAACTGGATAAGCAGTTTCAGACAATGAATGAATGATTTAAATAATATTCTTCATTTTAAGATCATTTGTACTACATAGAATATGAAATGAAATTACCTATTGCACAATTAACAGTGCACATTATAAACTCTGACTATCCATAAATAATAATCTGTTTTCTCACACACAGAGAAATCAGCAATTCTGCATTTATTAGTGCTTTAAAGTCAGATTATCTTTACATTATCATAATTTACAATATTACAATACAGGCAAGATCATCCATTACATCATTTATATGCCTTTTTAGATACATGTCCAACAAATAAGTAGTTATAGTTTTAAAAATGTTTTATGTTAAATAAATAACGTATATCATTTACAATACAGAAGACACATATTACACAGTGAAAATACCTCTTCAGCATTCAACATGGAAAGGCAATTCTAAGATAACAACAAAAGTATACCATGTCTGTTAAATAAGTCTTGGAGGTAGGCAATAACAGTTGTAATAACAATCAATGCTTGCCAACTTGGTGGCTGTCATTTAATACACTCAATCATTTTAAAAATGAATGTTAACCATTTAAAGCAGCAGTAGTGAGTAGGGATCAATACCCTGCTCAGGTAAGAATACCACTGTATAAGAAATGTCCTTGGGCTTTACTCCTAATGCTGTAATCATCTGTCTCTGTAACATAGATAAGAGTATCTCTAGAAATAAAATGACAACAAATGCCTTTTCAGAGGAAGTGTTAGTTGTACCAAAAAACGAATTATTGAATGTTAGTGTGAATGCGTTGATGTTTTTTAAGGATTCTCTTCTGATTAAAAGTCTTTCCGCACAGTGGACACTCATAGGGTCTCTCTATTGTGTGAATGAGCTGGTGTCCATGGAGATTACCTCTGTGACTAAAAGTCTTCCCACAGTGGGGACATTCATACGGCTTTGCTCCTGTGTGAGTGCGCTGATGCACTTGGAGAGTACTTTGTTGAGTAAAACTCTTTCCACACTCTGTGCAGAAGTAGGGCTTGTCTCCCGAGTGAGTGCGCAGATGGAGCTGGAGAGTGCTCTGTTGAGTAAAGCACTTTCCACACTCCAGGCAGAAGTGAGGTTTGTCTCCTGTGTGAGTTCGCTGGTGGAGCTGGAGTGTGCTCTGCTGAGTAAAAGATTTCCCACAGTCCACACAGAAATATGGTCTGTCTCCTGTGTGAATGCGCTGGTGCTGATGGAGATTTGTCTGTCGGCTAAAAGTCTTGGTACAGAACGAGCAGCAATAAGGTTTTTCTCCAGTGTGAATGCGCTGGTGCACTTGGAGAGTACTGTGCTGAGTAAAACTCTTCCCACATTCTGAGCATTTATATGGTTTCTCTCCTGTGTGAATGCGCAGGTGTCTATGAAGACCACTCTGCTGAGCAAAACTCTTCCCACACTCTAAGCAGTAGTAAGGCTTTTCTTCTGGGGGCGTGCAGTGGTGCTGATGGAGATGACTATCTTCAGTGAAACTCTCTCCACACTGGGAGCAGAGGTAAGTGCTCACCCCTTCCATGTCTCTGCGTGTTCTCCTGTGGAGAGATGTTCTTTAGAGGGAACTAAAAAAGATGTTTGCTGATCGGCTGGGAATAGAGCAGGGGGGTACTTTAGAATTTCATTCATTTCTGGAGGAGAAAAAAAAATAGGAATGCAACTTGAAACAGAAACTACAACAAAGGTATATGTAGCTGAGTAACAGGTTTGGGATATAAACTTCTCTGGAGCATTTTTAGCTGCAGGACATAGATAATCAAAATAGACTTTATGTCAATAAGCACAATATGAAAAGATGAGGAAGCAAGATTTGTGCCGATGTCTTTTTTATTTTTCACTCAGTGTAGAGCATTCGTTTGTGAAAGGCACTATTGTTGTTGTTATAAAAAAATGTAGATGATAAATACTACATTTACACGCATTTTTTACAAGTTACATGTAACTTATATATAGATGAAAAAAATAATACATTTTTATTTATAGAGCACTTTTTAAAAACCGTTGTCGACAGGTTCCAGACATTGCTTTAAGCCTTCTAATCCATTTCAATTCATTTTCATACCCGATACTATTGTTTACATCATACATTTCTGCGCGCATTTATATTACGTCCGACACGCAACCGCTAACCAAGCGTTAATTCCGCATCGAACAAATGTTTTGTATAATGATTATAGCGATACAAAAACAGTTAAATACAAATAACGGTTTAAAAATGACCTCACATTTAAATT
Source organism: Hoplias malabaricus (assembly GCF_029633855.1). Taxonomy (NCBI): domain Eukaryota; kingdom Metazoa; phylum Chordata; class Actinopteri; order Characiformes; family Erythrinidae; genus Hoplias; species Hoplias malabaricus. Next base: position 38,856,903 of record NC_089801.1, on the reverse strand, counting down.
CACGTGCAGTCTTAAATTATTAGCAATAGGGAAGCAGAACACGTTATATGTCCATGTGGTTTATAAACAATATGTGACATTTTATACATTTACAAATGATTAAAATGCTGAATGTTATATCCTGCGTGTGGTTCCCATTAGGTCTGTGTTTTGATAGTATGTGTAAAACGAACTGAGCAAATGAATCTAAAAATATTTCTGTAATTCCCTTGTTCATGATCTAATCTACAACAAACAGGGTTTCAAATGCAAAAAGCGCAGTTTGTGACTTAAATTAATTAATTTACGAAGAATGGTGAAGCCCCTGGAGAAGGAAGAACAAATAATTGTTTAAATAATATTCCCGATATCACACACAAGATTATATCTCACCCCATGTTATTAAAAGACGAACACAAAGCTACTGTTCATGCTCATCTGCACTTCTTCTTCTAAAACCCTTCATTCAGGAGGACAGCTGGATAGATGTTGTCCCTGTTTCTGCTTCCAATTGAACACAGCTGCTTGGTACTGTGAAGTCAGTGCTCTGTAGTCCTCTACTGGTCTGTCTCAGTAGTGTAATATTCCAGTGCAGCAGCTTGTGTGCCGAGTCCTATACAAAAGGCAACAAACAGTTAAATTTAGGTTGAGAGGCAAATATTACAAGATATAAAATAGAATTATACACTGCTTGGGCAAAAAAATGTGTTATTTCCACTGATCATATAGGAGCACTTACAATTACAGTGTGTTATGCTCGTACAACTGGCCCAAGTAGAACTTGCACTGGCTCAGTGCCATTGCTGGACAGAGAATAGTCCAACAGTTCACTAACAAAATGTATCCAGCCAGCAGAGTCCTGTGGGCAGTGTGCTGTGTGGCATTAGTGGATACACTGATGTTTGTCCACTAATGAAGAGCTAGAGGACAACCAACACAAACTGTGTAGCAACTGATGAGCTACTATCTCTGACTTTACATCTGCAAGGTGGACCAATGAGACAGTTGTGTCTAACAGAGGGGACAGTGCGTGGAAACAGGGTTTAAAAACTCCAGCAACACTGCTGTGCTTGATGCACTTGTACCAGCAAAATGCAAACACACCACCAGCACGTCAGTGTCAGCAAAGTACTGAGAATGATCCACCACACAAATAATATGCTACCTGCAGTGTGGGGGCACTGAGCATTAACAGGCTGAATGGGGGCTGGCAAAGTAAGCAGAGCAACAGATGGAGTACCTTCTGTAACTGTAGAACTACTCCTATATGGTCAGTGTGACTTTTGTTTGGCCAGGTAGTGTAGGATGTTTTAATTAATTAAGATTTACAATAGTTTAATGGTGCACATGTTCAGATTGAACAACAAGGTTTAAAAAATCTATTAAAACCCCCAAGGGAATGTGTGCTTGGAAGGCAGTGTGCTATGAGTGTGCCAACTACACTGTAGACACACCAAGAACATTTATTGTTTCTCATATGCTGTCTCTCACTCGGACATTATGACACAAAATCAAGCATAAAGCAGTGACACCAGGGGTGCCCAGACTTTGGTATGAGACTAAGTGTGAAGATGGAAGAAGCCTCTGTGGTGTTCATACAGATGACCTTCAACTGAAAAAAGACGCTGGTGAAAGAAGTGATCAAAAGCTCTTTTTAATTTATATTTATTCCATAAACATGATTACAAAACTCAGCAAGTTACCAATATTACATTTTCCACCATACAGGCTTGTTCACAAATATTTAAACCTTTATAACAGATACAACAAAAACAAAATACTAGAATAATTTACATGAAAGTCTATAAAACAGCAATGAAATCACAAATTAGTGTCATTGATTAGCTGTCTGTTTTCATGTTTCCTTTTTTTTAAATCAGTAATTGTTTTACTAGAGCACAACACTCTCACAATAAGATTGGTCCAGTAACAAAACTCAACAAAGAGCCACAGCTTTTACTCCTTTATCATAGTTTTTTGTCTTTCACAATTTTGGTATTAAAAACCAAAAAACCATGATAGTTAGCAACCTTTTCACTGCCTGAAAGGCATAAGAACAGAAGCCACATCGAGAACGACCTCACAGCACTTTCTAAGAAAAATATACACTTAGAAAATATGTTACAAATTGGCACAATGAAAAATATACAGGTTGTAATTTTTCCCTACATCAAGAGTTCATTAATAATCCACCTGGCAAAGAGTCCAGATGATACAAACAGATCTCTTTTTGTGATGAGAAAAAGGCAAAAATGTAGTTCAGAGTAATGTGGAAAAAAACATGAAACAAATACTTTAAACATGAAGGCAAAATACATTCATAAAAAGGGCATAAAATGTCTCCCACAGAGCTGGGTTTGTATTTGTCTCTCTGTGTTTGTTGCAAGTATTTCTTTACAAGGTAATTCAGAGTTTGTCTGAGTACCACCACCTTGTTTTCTTGTTGAAATAAATGATGAGGAAAAAAAAACCCTGCCATAAAGCATAGAGATTCAGAAAATCTACAAAGATTCTGCCATGATGTGGCATGGGGGAACATATATATATATATATATATATATATATAATTTTTTTGTAAACATTAAACAACATTCAAACATAGCAAGAGAAACATATAGTCATGATGCTGACCAAAAAATGCAATCAGAGAGTCAGAAAAAGCAAAAATAAGGGCATTTGCATTCACAACTAAATTTGAATATTATGTTAATGCATGCATATCTCTAGCAATACACCGGAAAAAAAGAAACTATCAAAACTATTTGGTCCTGTTGTCTGCTGAACTGAACTGTGATATTTTCTGCGAGTAAATAGAACAGATTTAGATTAATGAAAAGATTACAATGAATCATAGGATGTAAAAAAAAAAGGTCCAAAACGGATCTTTCAACTTCATCTGATTCATTTGGGCCAGTCCTTCCACAAGTTTAACTTTCTACATTTACTCTTATCTTTATCCCATTTAAATAATAACTCTATTCATATCAACAGGACCATTGCTTTATCTCTAATAGCTAAAAATCAGATTCTAGACCTGCTCTGAGAAGTCTATAGTTACATGCAAAAAAGCACCCTCATGCCTGAAAGGGTTAAAGGGGCATTTCACTGATTTTTCTGAATTGAATTTCTATTTGATTAAATGATTGAGAGGTGAACAAAGTCACTGAAAGTGATTTGGTTTGATTTGGTGTGAAATGCTCCCTTCTAAACCACCACCACACAGGTGGTGAATGGAACCAGACATCTTTCCTCACAGAAAGTTTTAAAAAGTAATGCAAAGCATTATCATGTCATGATAGTTTTAAGAAAAGATATTTGTGTGGGCCTAGAGTTCACAACTGGCCCTGCTCTCTGTTCAGGATGATCTCTTTATCTTCTCACTGTTCTTCTCTTTATCATCTCATCTGTTCACAGTGCTAGTCAGCAAGGCATCTGTTGGCTGATTTAACCGATATGTGCAGTGTGCATTATCCTCTGGCAGTTAAGTTGTTTAATAGCATTGCATTGGTAGCATTTTAAAAGATTGTATGGTCAGCATGCTCGCCTGCACCTTCCCAAGACTGGGGGCGTTGAGTGCAATCAGGGAGGTTTATAGATGGGTGAATCCTTGACTAAATTTAGAAGAGAAAATTCAGTACCCACTTGGGGATAAACAAATATAAATTGAAATGAAACCTATTCTCTAAAATACTCACAGGGAGGGAGGTATAGAGCAAACAATCCGCACACACACATTTATTTACTCAGATTTAACTCAATTTTAAATAATCAATATTCCATATAATCCTCTTTAGAGGGATGGAGGTCACTGTTGGTTGTGGAAAGGAAAGTAAATGCTGTATTTCTGTTGTAGACACGCAGACGCCTGGTTCCAATCACCACCACTGAATAGAAATGAGTCCACAAGGCTTCGACAGTCACTTCACGCCTAAACACTCTGCATCACTTTGTTTACATCTCACACACTGAAGTAGGGAGAAATTTAGAAAAGTTGGTGGAGTTCCTACTGAACATCCCCAAGCTCTCTTTCTACTTAAGCTCTGATTCTCATTTTTCTGCTCACTAACGGTGTGAAATCGAACAAAATAACGCAATACAGTGATGTGTTTTCCAGATTGTACAGATGACCCAACAACTTCAAAATATGTCTGCATATGTAACAAGGGTAAATCCAAAATTATTCTCAATCCCACCCCCAGCACACAAACATACATTCCCACAACCATCACCACATTAGAAAACAACAAATATTTATGTTGATAAAAATGTCTGTACACTTAATTGTTCATATTTTGGCACATTAATTTAAACATGTTTGATATAATCTTATTTTGTAAATAGTGCATATGTTCCTGTACAACAGCATTTAGATACTGGCAGAGGGGACTCGGTCAGCCTATGGCACAGGTAAGTGAAACCCCTTCCTCAAAACATAAATAAACATTATATTAAAGACAGTTAGTACATTAAGACTCAGGCGCAACGGCATCTCGTACAAAAGTATGACGTTCTTTTCTAAACAGATGCTACTTTTGGAGTTCCCAAAATGCATCACATCATTCTGAATAGTTGGCACAGTAACAAGGGTTAGCGCAGGAAACAAAAAACAACCTTCGACCCCTGAACAACAGAAGGCAACCATTTGCTGAGAGACAGAGCAGGATGCTGGGCTTGTTTTAAACGATGACGTTGGAACACAGATTGAACACATTGACTGCTAGAGCTGCAACGGAAAACAGAGGACAAAAAAAATACAAATTTAATACTACACCAAAGTAAGTTTTAAGAAGGCTTTCAAGGCATTGTCTCTTCTTAAAAAAGAAAACTGATCACAAAAAAACAAAACCAAATTTAATAATGCAACAAAGCAGCAATGGCAGATAGATGCAACCGTGATAGAGTGACTCCAGTTAGTCATTAGGTAGCTTAGCAGGGCTGTCATGCAGGGTGTACCCACCTTCCTGTGGGGCAGGCAGAGGATAGTGGGTAAAGTCAGTGCCATGCAGCTCTGAAAGGTGTGTGGTGGAGGCTCAGAAGGATCTGAACAGGAAACAAGGGTAGGAAACTGAGAAGGGGGTACTTTGCAGAGAAAATATTACCTCCGTTTTTCTACCAAAGCAGTCAGTGCTACTCCTTTAATGTCCCGTTTACCCGCCAAAAGTTCATCACGGGCAAACTTGGCCGTGCTTTTGTGCCGGTACATCTTTTTGTGGGCAGGCCGATGAGGAAACGGAAGGCAGTCTAGACCGAGAGGAGGGAAGAAACCAGGCGAGAGGAGTTTGGGTGACGTTTTACCACCACGCCCTTCCCCCTTCCTCCCTCTTCCTGCCCCTGAAGAGCCACCACGTTTCTTCAGGTCAACACTGTTGCCCAAAATCTTCAGTGTCTGACTTTGGAGAGCATGCTGCCCCGGTGTTAAACAAGGTCCCCACAGTGGTTCCACCGAGGCCCGCATGAACCGCTGTACCTCTGCCATGCCGGAAACTATGTTCGACAGGATGTTTGACGGCTCTTGGAACTCACCCTGGTCCTCATCTGATAGGCCCCCGGCGTTGGGCCACTCCCCCTGAGCTCCCATTATACTTAGTGAGGGAGTTGGAGAAGGAGCGCCACTTTCAAACCTCTCACCACCTTTAGCCGCCTTCCCTTCCAGCAATGCCTTGATTTTCTTGGCGGAGCGAGAACCCTGTTTTGGGAGCTTCGCCTTCTCACTTTTAGGCGATTTGGGCGTTTTGCTCTTTTTGGTGCTTTGTCCATTCTTTCCACCCTTCTTTTTAGACCCCTTAGAACCCTGAAGCCCCTCTTGCTCATCCCCAGCACTGAAAGTCTGTAAGAGGTATGTGTTTCCAGTTGTCTCTTGCTCAAGCTGTGGGACAGAAGCACAGTCCCACCTCACATTAGACCCTCCTGTCTCTGAAAAACCTCCCCCTTTCCCAGAATTCCCCAGCAGCTGTGGGGAGGGGCTGGGAGTGTCTGGTGGGGACATCTCTGAGAGAGAGGAATGGCGGAACTTGTCAGGGGTGAAGTTTGAGATGTCAAGTAAGTCAGTGGACTCTCGAAGTGGAGTGACTTCCTCCAGACTCTGCTGCAGAACTAGCCGAGGACTGCAGTGCGACAAAAAGCCATCGTTGATCTCACTCATCTCCTCTTCTCGTTCCCTCTCTCCATCTCTCAGGCTAAGTGAACTGTAGTTGCTGGATGCTGCAGAGAGGGATCCCAGGGAGTTAAAGCTGACAAGTCGGCCCATGCCGTTTTCTCCACGGGACCCTGCAGGGCTGAGTACATAGTCTGTATCCGAGTGAGGTTCTTGTAAAAGTGGTTCTTCAAAAGGCAACCTGCAGGCACCCAATGGCACCTGACCATACCCTGTCACTGTTGCATTGTCCCCTACTAAAACCGGTACTGGCCTCGAAAAGCCCTGGGGCATAACTGGGGACTGAGTTGGGATATCAGGCGAGAATGAAAGCTGCTCAACCGAGGGTTGTGAAGGCCAAGTAACAGGATAGTTTTGCTCACTATGGTTGCTGTTGTCAGGAAACTGTGTGTGAGGTGGAATGTGATTGAGGGGCTGAGGTGAATGGGGCAGTTCAGACTCTGAGGGAGGGGAGAGTACACAAGTCTGAGCTGGTTGCAAGGGTGCTGCAACAGGTAGCAGTTCTGTCTGTTGCTGGTCTGGAGGGAAATATGTGACATTGGCACTGCTGGAAGTATCAGAAGCTTCCAGAAGAGTCTGAAGATATCCACCAGGCAGGAGTCCCTCATTCCGATTAGTCCCCTGGGCAGTGGGGCTCAAAGTGCATTTGTCAGCCGAGGTCTTGTTTGCAATAAGGTTACTTTCCAAAGTGTTACTAAGGTTTTCAGGTAAACAAGAACTTAACTCTGTAAGCTCAGAGGCAGTGGAGTTTTCCTCTTTCTGTGCTTCGATTAGCTTCTTAGACCTCAGTCTGGCTTCACTCTTGAACTTCTTTACCTTTTCTATTTTGCCTTCTTTCCGTCTCTCCTCTCTCTCTTCGGTTCTGCTCTTAGCCCGGGCAGGGTGTACGATTTTCCCTGTCTCGACTTTGTCCAAGGCATCATGTGCAGCATTATCTTGTAGTTCTTCTGTGCTTTTCATGTATTCTGTCACTTCTTGTTGATTGTTAGTGGAGGCAGGTACAGTTTGGCTGGGTGTCAAACTCTCCACTGCATGGATCCGCTGAATCCTGAGTCTACTCGCACACCTTTGCTTGCGTTTGGGGTTAGTGCTCGGCGGCCGCTTGCAGCCGTTGAGGCGTTTGGTTTTGTCTGCTAATTTGTTCTGCTCCTGCTGTTCCTTTTCCTTCCTCTGCCAGTAGCCCTTCAGAGGAGCCAGTCTGTCATAGTGCAGTAAGCTATCTGGACTCAGCTGCACCATCAGGACTGAGGGGTCCACCTTACTCAGCCTCACCTGCATGTGCTTCTCACCTTTAAAGCGGTTGATGATGATGTACTTAATGATGACAGGGGGCTCTTTCCTACAGGACCGACGCCGCTTCTTTGGGCACCAGTCATCATCCCGCTCTTTCTTCGGGCCGACAGATGGTTTCTCGCGCTTTTCTGTATTCCTCTCGCTCTCTATAGAGTCCACATCATACAGGTAATCTTCTCTGTAAGGGACCTTCCTCTTGGCACGGAGGCGGTAACTAAGCTGACTGGAGGAGCTTGAATTCTCTCTGGAAAGTTGTCCATGGTTTTTTTGTGCCTGCCAGGCATCAGGAGATGAGCCAGTGCAATAGCTGTCATCACTGAATTCACCAGAGTCCTCTGGTGAATTACTGAGGTCAAAAAGAAAGTTGCTGCTGGGAGTTGTCGGGGCGTCTGCCTTCTCCTCTGTTGTTTGGTCTTCCCTGTCTTTCAAGCCCTCAGTTCTGCTACAAGGAAGAGCAGGAAAGAAACCTAGCTGGGATTCATCTTGCAGTGGGGGCTCATTCCTTTCCTGCACTCCATCTGGGTAAGACTCATAACGAATTTTGAGCGAACAGACATCAGTGCCCAGGGTTGCCTCCTCCTCTTGGAACATGTAGTTTTCCACATCCTCCTCACAGAACAGATTGACTGCTAGTTCGCTGCGAGAACACAGATCCAGCAGTTCCATTCGGCTCTCACTAATCAGGGACTCCAGACAGCTCCAGTCCTGTGCCTCCTCTCCCAGGCTCTCGTAAATGCTCCTGGAAGCAGGATCATCGTCTGATTCGCTCTCTCGCATAGACTTTCCTTCGTCTGCATTTTCATTACCTGCAGATGCATGGGTGGAGCCACTGAGCAGCTGGTCAGAGAGGACTTGGTCACCGTAGCGCCCCGTGCTGGAGGCAGAGCCAAGGCACTGCATGCTGATGCTGGAGGCAGGGCATGGCTGGAACTCTGAGGTTAATCCAAGGCCGGACTCACATGATTGGGTTTTGGGAATCAGACAGCTCAGGCAGTCTCCTCCCGCAGAATCCATGCTGGAGAGGGGTGGCCTGTCGCAGCTCTGAGGCACAGACCAGGGGGTCACAGACTTGGAGCAAGAGACAGAAGAGAGGGAGGAGAGGGAGGAGAGAGAAGAGAACGATGAGAGGGAGGAGACAGAGGCAGCATTGGAGACAGATTCATCGTGCAGGTCTGTTACACTGAGGGGAACCTCAGCCGCCTGACTTGAGGAAACTAATGTGGGCGGAGCCAAAAGAGCAGGTTCAGTGGAGTCATGGTGTCTCAGAGTTTGGGACTCGTCAGAGAGCTGATCATGTGAGCCTACAACAGGGGGAGAAAAGAGTGTACATTAGACACAAACTTAAGAATACACTCTTAGAGAAAGGAATAGGTATGTTTTATATAATTTTTTAGCAAAAGATAAATTCAAGAAATATATAGTATATATATATATATATATATATATATATATATATATATATATATATATACTAAAAAATCATTTACAACAGCCACATACAGTTGTGTATCATTGAAAGTTCAAATTCTGTGCCATTGTCAGTTGTGTTTGGAGGACTGGGGCAGTGTTCTGGCCCTGGAAACCGGGTCTCCTGTAGAGCATCCATCAATCTGGAGAAAGTCTGCTTCCCACAAACATCATTATCACAGTCCAACCTGCGGAGACACACATTTACCAACAAACAGAGGTGAGAGACATTTACAATGTTAACATAAGTCATCATTTAAGAGAAATACTTTATTCTCACCTCGCTCCACACCTCTCACCATTGCTTCACATTGATTTTTTTCATAGTATCAACCAACTTACACTGTTCAAAATCTGCTCAAAGGTGTCACAGAATAAGTTGCATCTGTTGCTGAAATGTGTGACAGACTAGTTTGGGTCTTTCATTCATGTTCTCTAAGTGCTTCTTCCTGATCGTGGTCGTGGTGGGTCCAGCAGGAAACCACACTTAACAATGCACCAGTAAATCACAGGGCATCACACACTCACCCAGTCACTCACATACTCACACCTGTGGACAATGTCACACAGTCGCCCCTACCAAGATGTGTGTTTGGACTGTGGGAGGAAAGCCAAGCACTTGGAGAAAATCCACACAGACACAGGGAGAACACACTACACTGGTCACAGTTTACCGAGGATAGGATCCCACCCAGGACTTCAAGATTCTACATCTGGTAGTGCCACTATGCTGCTCTTAAATACATTTTTTTGCATGTATTTTCAGGAAATATTTGGGTGACTATTGACCGTATAGACTCTTAATTCTAGTGTTTCTAGCAACACTAGCCTCATAGTTCCAGTGTTAAAACCAACAATGGGACACAACATGTTTTGGCTGATGGTGTAAATTTTGTAAATATGATATTTTTTGTGCTGAATCCTTCCTTTAAATATCATCTTATTGGAAAATGTGATACGGAACTTGACTGATATCGACCCACACTGTCAGTACCGGTATCAGCGGTGAAAATGAAAAAAAGGATGCCCTGCCCTTCGCTGAACCCTTTATATTTCTTTCTGCCTGTACTCCTAAAGTACATCAATCCCTCCTCACCTCCTTTCTCACAGTGTTACTGTGAGTTGTGCTGTATTACATCACTCTGTCCTCTACGTGCCCTGCTGTATGATGCTGCAGAGAGGTGAGAGAGAAAAGCCCATGTTTAAAATGGTGGGAAATAAAGCTCTTACTCATATACACATGTATTCATGCACACCGCTGTGGACCCTTTCAGTACGTTTCACTCCAGTGGGAGAGGTATACTGAAATGTGCAATCAAGGGCACAAGGCATGGGTCTCTTATTGAGACTGTGAAGGATAAGCTTTGATTCTGTAAACAATCCCAGCAAGCATACAAATAGAAATCAAAATAATCAAAATATACAACTTTACTTAGAGCAGAAATGCTCAATCTGAAACGTCTCTTAGATTTTACTAATGAAAACTCATACTGTACCCAAAATACAAGTTTCTATTAAAAAGGTAAATGAATGTATTTCTACTTGAGGGTTATATTATTGTTAGCTGGTGTTATTAGCCGTAATCTATGTCTATCCCAGCCTCCCTACAAAGCTTCTCATTACAATATACACTCAACAGTAACAACATCTATTTCCACAGCTAACACGTGCTCACAACAATTCTGACTAGCAATCATACCAGTATGAGAACTGTGGACCAGTGCCAATATGTGCCAATGTTGATACCGCTCCACACACATAAGCTCACCCAACCCTCTCTTCCACAGTACCATAAATATATCTTTCAATATCCGTTTGAAATTAGAAACCAAATCTAAAAATCTCTCCCATGCCAGTCAATTTTTACAATGACTATCTGCTGATAGCGATATGACTCTGACATCACGATGCCCTACCTCTAAGCACAGAACAGCATTGGTTACCATGACCATATTCATCTCATTTGGAAATTAGCATAATCCAACCCTGCATGCACACACTATCGCTGGATAATCTCCGATTATGAAGGGTCTTGAGTCCTAGCCGTACTGACAGCTCCTTACAAAGGAAAGGGATTTTTAATCCTTAAATCCATGACCGCATTAAATCCATCTCTCTCTCTCTCTCTCTCTCTCTCTCTCTCTCTCTCTCACACACACACACACACACACGCACACACACACAGGCTGACTTTATTTACCCCAGCATCCTCAAAAATCCTTCATGATGGATTTGGTCTGCTTGATTTCTTTTTCCTTTTCCTTTCTTTTTTATTTGTTTATTTGTTAATTAAAAATTGATGCTGAATGTCAAGATTTGTCCATTCATACACATCGACTCTATCAATGAATATTAAAATCAAGAATAACCATCTGCTCACAAACACATACATACAGTACATTTGCCTTCATTCCTATATTCCCAGTGTCCTATGCCAAGGGTGATATGTTCTCAGAGTCCTATGTTTTCAGGGCCCTAATTTCCAGTTGTTTATAGCACGTAATGGGAGGCTCAAATAGACACTCCCCAACTCTGTATTTGTTTAATAAGACAGAGTCCCTGTAGGAACTTGTTAAAGGGGTTTTCTGTTCTCTAGCCCTGCTGTATGGCTCAATATATAGTAAAAAAATCACAGCTATGGACAATTTCACATACTCATCCTGTCACTCACATAAACCTGTAAATCATTTCAAACACTCTCCCTGTTCACAAAACTAATCCACATACAAACATGTGTTTTTGGACTGTAGAAGGTATTACAAACATGTGGAAAACATACTCATCTCGAGACCCTTAAGCTTTGTGGCATTAAAACTGCACCACGGTGCTGCCCTGCGTATCAAAGAGAACTAATGTATTATAGAAGTCGTAAATTAATTACACTATCTGGTTCATGTGATTTAAATCAGCAAGTGATTTGTAAACAAGTGATTTTAAAATGCCTCATTAACAACCAAATCATATTATATATGTTGTGATATTTGTGAACAGGAAGTTCTGTTCATTTACTCCACACAGTGGGAGCTTCAGGTTAAAAAAAAAACACAAGATACAAATCCGCCATCAGCTCTACAGAAATCAGAACTGGACAAAAATTAATGGTGGGTGCATCCTGCTATCTGAGTGCACTGTCTGCTCTTCCTGATTCATCAGAGAGTACTAAACACAACCGAGTCATTATAATAAAGCAATAAGCCCTGCTAATGTGTGGTAATAAAATGCTAATATTGGCCTGAAGTTGAACCCAAACAGTACAGGAGTAAATAGTCATAACAACACACGCTCCAGCATAAAAATCTATCCTTTGACATAGCGCTAAAGTCTTTCTCTTTATGAGAGGTTCTGAACTGATCTCAGATCAGAGTAAACGGAGGCGGGAGGAAGAAAAGAACCATGGCACCATCTGCAAAGGACTGATATTAAAAAAACCAAATTAATATTTATCCAGCTTTAACACCTACCCAAGAGAGCCAGACAGCGGGATTACAGGATATATATATATATATATATATATATATATATATATATATATCCTGTAATCCCACTGTCTGGCTGAGAGAGAGAGAATAGAAAGAAGCACAGAATAAGAGAGAATGTCCTCTACCTTTGTGTAAATTTCTGCATTTACCATCATCTGCCGCCTCACTCTATTTTTTCACAATTAAGACCAATGCTGCAGTGTGACAGCATGCATCATAGAGAGTGAAGAGAGAGACAGAGAAAGAGAGAGAGAGATAGAGAGAGGTAACTGTGAGTTTATATGTGAACCGATCATAAATCAATATTGTAGTCTCTTTTCAGTCGAGCAATCAATTCAGCAGAACATTTCAAATCCATTGTTTCATCCACTCACCTATCCATCTGCCTATCCATCTATTTATCCATTCATCATCCGTTCATCTATTCCCATTCATCCCTGTAAGTAATGGCTGTCAGTAATGGCTGAAACAGGGATGTGTAGTGACACAAGAGCCAAAACAACATGATAATAACACATTTACAAACACAGCCAGTATCTCTGGGGTTAAAACGAATGGCAATTCTGGCACTATTTTAATCTGTGCTGTCTGGAACTTTTAAAGTGAAGTCCATATAGAGCAGTTTTTGACTTGTTAGCAACATCTGACCCTTACGCTAAATGCTCTTGAACACATGTGGTCTTGAGTATATGATTCACAAAAAATACTTCGCTTGTTGGACCCTTACATTAGAGTGGTTTAAATTCATTCATTCATTGTCTGTAACCACTTATCCAATTCAGGGTCACAGTGGGTCCGCAATCACTGGGTGCAAGGCAGGAACACACCCTTGAGGGGGCGCCAGTCCTTCACAGGGCGACACACACTCACACATTCACTCAAACTCACACCTATGGACACTTTTGAGTCATCAATCCACCTACCAATGTGTGATTTTGGACCTTGGCAGGAAACCAGAGCACCCGGAGGAAACTGACGCAGACACGGGGGGAAAACACATCACACTCCTCACAGACAGTCACCCGGAGCGGGATTGAACCCACAACCTCCAAGTCCTTGAAGCTGTGACTGTTGGAAGCTGTGAAGATGGACAAAAGCAACATTTGCTCAGTTCTCTTATTTGCACATTTGTTTTCATGGTTTTTCAGTTCTGTTATTTCTCTGCTGTCGTTTTCATAGGTTTTGCTCACTTCTCTTATTTCTCTGCTCTTGCTTTCTCCACTTTCGCTCAGTTCTTTTTTCTCTACTCTCCTTGTCCCTATTTCCTGCACACTTCTCTCATTTTTCCACTCTCGTTTTCACTCAATTCTTTCTTCTCCATGTTTTTGCTGTTTTTGTGTAGTTTACTTATGTTGCTTAGTCTCAACTTTGCTCTCTCATTTAAAAGTATGGCTGGTGCTGTGACGGGTGATTTTCAAATTCAAATTCAAATTCAAAATGGCTCATATTATCCCATGCTTTCTGACTTCAGATTCACACTTTAAACAATTCAAACTGTGGAAGAAGTCTGGGAAGATGTTAAAGACACACTCTTGATGCACTGAGTAGCACCCCCTTCTGAAGCTGCTCCTAAATGTGAGTGAATATGAATGTACATGAGTGAGTTACAAGACACTTCCATGAGCTGCTTCACATCTAAATATAGCAGTTTTGGATAAAGTTCTACTTTTAGTTCCTTCAAGAGCATACAATTATTTGTAAACGTTGAGATGTGAAGAAATAAATGGAAAAAATCTTACATTTTTCACATTCTATAACAAATTACAGGCTCTTCTTAGAACTGTACAATGAAGACAAATGCCATCTAGGAACCATTTAAGAGTGCCACTATTTCTAGAACAACATTAAACCTAGGTTCCCCCACCTCAGCTCCTCTCCTGTCCCACTGACACACAGAACACAGACACAGTTAACTAGCACAGACTGCAGTGTGGGCTGAAATAGGACAGAAATGTAGCTATTGTTTTCAGTGCTAATGACTAAATTTTACTGTTTTATTTTAGCTTTAGTAGTATAATAACACAAAATCATATGTAATCTCTTCCAAATCTTGCCAGTGCATATCACAAATATCCTGGAGGTTCATGTTTGTATTAATCATTATCTTAGGTTTGAATCTAGTGATTTTAGTGATATTTTAGTGATGTTTCAGTGAGGTTTTAATGATTGTGATGTAATTAGATAGAGGACATCTTGTAAAATGTGGATCATGCCGGTTCGTTAAAGCATTCCTTTTTATTATGTCAAACCACAAATTGCAAGCTTGTTTGGTTAATACATTATTGATTACCTAATATAACATTTGCTGATAATTCATAAATTGCTGCATAATCTAGAGGCTGAGCTGTAAACACAGAGATGAGAGTGTTTTGGGGTGAAGAATCTTGTGGACTCTTGTTGTGAATTCTCTCCAGTGGTGGTGAATGGAACCAGACATCTCTGTGTTTACAACAGAAATATTTGATCTCCTTTCCACAACCTCCACTGAAACTACGGGTTTAGGCCAAAACCTTTTCCAAACCACCATATGACAATGTATCATACATAAATTGGTTTATTCAGACTCGTTTAATGTGAAACATTTCTGTGAGGAGCTATTAGAAGCAGCTTGATGTCTTGTTCCATTCACCACCACTGTGAACTGTTCTATTTCTTGTTTCTCAAAGAACAGTTTTACACCAAACCAAACCCAGCCAGACAACAAAATTAATACAATTATTCTGGGCCTATTCATGGCCCACTTGCCACATCGGTGGACAGCATTTGGGAGGGCGACTCCTGCTTGCCATAACAGCCACATAAACTCCAAAAGCAAGGCCGCGGGTCTCCGGAGGTCACTGTTTGGCCCACATTCGGGTCACATTCAGCTTGCCATATCTTTACCAGAAGTGGGCCAGCTCTGTTTTGTCAGATGTGAATCAAGTGAGCATTTTTGATAGGGGGGGCGGGGGGCGGACTTGGTTTGGTTTGCACCAGGAGTGGACCAACAGTGCAGCCCCTCTGTCAGAAGTGACCCGTGTCTGCATGCTCTTTTGGTAGTGCCAGTACCAACTTAATTCACACACACACACATACACACACACACACAAAGAGTGAGTGAGGGGGTACCCCCCCACACTTTCATTCACTGCAGGACAACTTTAAACTATGTGTAATTACAAATCAAATCTGTCCTTTTGCTACATCTACTAACCATGCCTCAGCTCCTCAGCTGCAGGTGTAGCTCTAGCAGCAGAGGGGGAATACAGCAAAAACAAAATTGACAGCAGGCTAGCAAAGCAGGAGAAGCACTCAATTGTCTATTATTAATTTTTATTTCAGATTGGGACGGGACCCCCAAATAACAGCAACTTGTTTTGCAGTGCTGGGACAAAATGATGAGGAATAAGGTCCAATGTTAGAGCTTCTGTTTACATGCTGCACCATGCTGTAGTGTGTACTAGCCATGATTATGATCAGGCTAATCAGCCTATTGCAGTTCCTACATGCTTATCATTCATGATTATTATGCTGATTAATGAACAAAGACGCATCTTTTTTTAGGTGACCTAATCGGCAGGCCCCACAACACCAGGGCAGGAATGCACGCATATGCTCCACACTGAGAATCATCCACACAGCCCGGAGCCAGTAGCCAACAGGCCCTTGCGTCCACTACACGTACGCACGCGCTCGCGTTTTTTCTTTATTTGCAGAGACGTAACAGGTTTTGTTTGAGCATTGTTGTTTTTTTTTTTTCTGATCAAGGCCCCTCTGCGTACCCCCCCCCCCCCACCCCACACACACACACACACACACACACACGCACACACACGCACGCACACCACCCACATCCCCCATCCCCAATCGAGGGGCTGCAGCACAGGTCGACCCTTACAATAACAGCCATATTAACATGCACGAGACAGCTGCCACAGAATGCCAGCCTTTGCTTCTACAAGCTGAATATTTAAGGTGCATGTCCACCTTAAAAACAGACATGCACGAGACAGCTGTCACCATGCTTTTGATTGCTTTTCGCCAGCACCCCTAACATTGTCTTATTTGAATTTTCCGAAAGCCTCCGTTCCACCTTAAATGCTGCAGCAGTCAGTTTAAGGCGCCTTCCATTTAAGGTGGAACGCGGCATCGAATAAGGAGCTAACCCCAGCTTATGCGCATGCATAAAGCAGGAGGAGGGGGGCTGCTGGTGTATTTGCGCGTATGTGAGTGTGTCAGTGTTTGGCTTTGCCTCGCGCATCTCGTCCATAAATGCCGTGTGTGTGTGTGTGTAATTTTTATTTCCCCTGCCCCGGTGCGCCTTTACGCGTCTTTTTACGCACAAACATACACCTGTCCATTATGGACGCATCATGACAAACTCAACCATTTCCCGATACCACTGCAGCTCTGTCACACTGGCCCAATGGACCGCATCATACACTCACCTATCCCTCTCTCTGTCTCTCTCTCACACACACAGACACAAACACACACATCACACACTCACCTCTGTCTGATTTCCTTATGTCGTTTTTCTCAGCACATTGTTACCGCTCTCCTTTTCTCCTTCCACCGTGCTGCGCTCTCATCGTTTGCATCTTGCCCACCTCTCTCTCTCTCTCTCTCTCTCTCTCTCTCTCTCTCTCTCTCTCTCTCTAGCTCACTGGCTGAATCGCAATTGCCCCCTTGTACACTATATAGTGCACTATGAGAGTTCTGATATTTAGACTGTCTTCACCCAGCTAGTGCACTACACGTGCAGCAGGCAATAGTGCACATTGCTCTGTCCCAATTGTCAGTTGTAAAGCGTGCAGAAGCCATTACTGTATGCGTTATGAAGTGCACTTGGAAGGGAATAGGGAGCCATTTGTGGATCAGTCTCTCTCTCTCTCTCTCTCTCTCTCTCTCTCTCTCTAGTGTCTATGCGTGAGACTGGGAGGTGCGTCTATGTAGGCGGGGCGGGGGTTAGTATACAGGTGTATGTGGGGAGTCAGTATGCACTGGTATGTGTTAGTGTGTCAGAGTTTAGTGAGGGATGAGTCTGAATAGTATATATGTGTGTGTGTGTGTGTGTGTGTGTGTGTGTGTGTGTGTGTGTGTGTGTTTATGTCAGTGTATAGTGGGGGCCAATGTGTTTGTGTGTCAGTGTGTTGTGTGGGTTGAGTTTGTTTATATGTCTATGTGTGGAAGTGTAGTGGAGCAGTGGTAATGTGTTTGTGTTTATGTGTCAGTGTTTAGCGGGGATAGGTGTGTGCATATTTGTATTTGTGTGTCATTGATGGATGTGTGTAGTGGGGATCAGTATTAAAAATGTTTTTTTGGATATTATTATTATTATTATTGTAGTTGTTGTTGTTTCTATTATTACTGAACAGTGGCAATGATAAACGGTTAAAAACGACTAAATGACAAAGCCCTTAAACGTTGCCTTTTCATTGGTCAGAAGAAGTCCGCTGCTGCTGCAGCGCGGGTTTTGATTGGCAATTATTCTGTCCAATCAAATGCGCTGTAGGGGGAAACCACGTCACCAGGTTAGAGGGTTATTGTAGTTTCTGAAGAAACACCCGTGCAGGGAACATTGTTTCGGCCCTGTGTGGTGTTCTGCCCGGGGTCCCGGGTTCGTTCCTATGGAGACGGACTCCAGAGTGGACGAGATGCTGTGTGAGTGCGAGGAGAACGCGGCTAAAACCAAGCTCCGCGTCACTCAAAACGCGGAACGGGGAGAACACGAGCGGGATTGCGAGGTCCAACCTCACATCGGGCCTCAGCTGAAACTCTTGCCTTTAAATGACCAAATCCGTGAGCTACAGACCATCATCCGAGACAAGTAAGTGTCCCACAACCTGAGCCCGAGCCTCACCGTGAGCTCCCCGAGGCTAGTGCCAAGCGTGGGCTGGAGGGTACATTTATAAAACTCCACGATTTTGTTGGATTCTTTTATTTCCCAAGACATTAGTCATGTCTTCCTCTCTCTCTCTCTCTCTCTCTCTCTCTCTCTCAGGTCTACTAGTAGAGGTGATTTTGTATTTTGTGCTGACAGATTGGTAAGAATTTGTGAATTATTTTTTTTCAGTCTGGGGACTAGTTTATAACAGACTAGTGTAACATTTTCAGGAGACATATATTCCCTCTTCTCCACAGTGGAACACAGTTCTGGATCTTAATGTAATGTCTGTGACCTGCTTTGGTCAAATCCCAATAAGCCCCATAGCAGTGTTCTCCCATTGTTCCTTTAAATGATAATGAATTGTTCTCCTTTCATCAAAACCCAAGCACACAGCAGTGAGGAGCAGGGAGCAGAAGCTCTGGATTTTAACCACATTTACTCTGTTCTCTTTTTTCTCCATTCTCATTGTCAGAGTTTTTACTCTGCTAGTTGTGTCTGTTTTGCTGGGTTTAACCTCATCTTTGTGCTCTCACATAAATGCAGGTCCAGCACTGTGATTGGTCAGACTCAGACAAGGGGGTGGTGCAATTCTAAAGTCTCTGCACTGGGTTGGTGGGGTCAAGATCTTCACATTAATATCCACCGTCAAAGCAGAGTATAGAGGCAGTACTGCGGAAAATTTAGGGCATATTCTTTGGCAGCTTCTCTCTTGAAATCACATCTCTTGTTATAACCTGGTCATAAGAAGTCATGGTCAGCTGCGCTCACACTAGTAGTTGTGCTGACAATTGACCAGATACCTGACATTTATGAAATATCTAAGGTTTGCCTGTGTGTTTGTATTAAATCAGATAAGACTCGTGGTTGAAGAGGGACTCAACCAGCTTCCCTATAGCGAATGCACTGTGACCACGCCCACAGGTAAGCCCCTTTCCTTAAACATCTCTCCACTCTCGTCTTTCTAACAAACACCAATACACTGAAGCCATTCCTTTAAATGTCTTTATTAAATCTTTGTCCATTGGCACCTCACCCATTTTGTGAACCATGTTAAAACATGTAATTACATGCTCAAACAAAAAAACAAGCCTTGTTGTGTTATAACATCATAACCTTATGTGTTATGCAAAAGAAAGAAAGCATATCTTGGCAGCCTTCATTCAGAGGATGGCCCAGATGTATCTTTCATTTCTTTCATTCATTCATTCATTATCTGTAACCCTTATCCAGTTCAGGGTCGCAGTGGGTCCAGAGCCTACCTGGAATCTTTGGACGCAAAGCAGGAACACACCCTGGAGGGGGCGCCAGTCCTTCACAGGGCAACACACACACTCACACATTCACTCGCACACTCACACCTACGGACACTTTTGAGTCGCCAATCCACCTACCAACATGTGTTTTTGGACTGTGGGAGGAAACCGGAGCACCCGGAGGAAACCCACGCAGACACAGGGAGAACACACCAAACTCCTCACAGACAGTCACCCGGAGCAGGACTCAAACCCACAACCTCCAGGTCCCTGGAGCTGTGTGGCTGTGACACTACCTGCTGCACCACCTCATTTCTTTCAGTTCTCCACAATTCACAATGAACCTATGACACGAACAAAGATCTGACTTTGTCTGAAAAAATGTTTATCTATCCAGTGTACAGAGCTGCGTACACAGGCCAAGCACTGATATCATTTAGGAGAGAGATTCTTGAGTGTTTGATCTAGCTGTGCTTCCCTGATCTGCTTCTGTTCAGGTCATAAATATGAGGGAGTGAAGTTTGAGAAGGGCAACTGTGGCGTAAGCATCATGAGGAGTGGTGAGTGTCTCTGTGTGTTACATTAAATCTCTCCAGCGGAATCTAACTGAGCTTTTTTGGACTATATTTTTATGTATATTTATATAATTTCTTATTGAATTGCAGTGTTAGGTACATAATTGCAAATGATTTTGCATATTTTTGTTTCTTTTAATGGCAGCATCCATAGTAAATATAGTGTGTTCCAAGTAATAAGAAATAATTTGTTGGCTGAACATCTGTTATTTAATGTGTGTGTAGGTGAAGCTATGGAGCAGGGTCTGAGGGACTGTTGTAGGTCGATTCGTATCGGAAAGATTTTGATCCAGAGTGATGAGGAGACACAGAAAGCCAAAGTTTTCTATGCCAAGTTTCCCCCCGACATCAGCCGCAGGAAAGTGCTGCTCATGTACCCCATACTGAGTGAGTGTTCCTCTGTGTGTAGTGTGTGTGGATGCATAGGGTGTATATGTCCTCTCACTTCACCTCATTATTCAGTGCCATGTGATTACTCAGTGCCATGTGTTTAATGTTAAACATTAATTAGTGTTCTCCTCCAAGCGTGTTGAACTGGTGTGTTAACATCAGTTTGAAAAGCTGCAGTGGAGCTTCCCATGTCTCAGAAGAAACGTGGGAGACCTCTGTAGTCCTTAATTTGTCTTTACCTGGATTTCCCACAGAGTTCCCTTCCAGCCCTGATGTTGTTACTGGTACTCTTTGACACACAATAATGTACTGGATCAAATATAGCTTAAGAATTGTTAGGAGTTAAAAACAGTGGTATCAAACAAGAGTAACACTGGGTGTGTGTGTATGTGTGTGTGTCAGGTACAGGTAACACAGTGGTCGAGGCGGTGCGAGTGCTAACTGAACATGGCCTGCAAGCCAAACACATCATTCTGCTCAGTCTCTTCTCCACGCCACATGGTGAGATAAACATCATTGCCCAAGGCTGGAGAGAGGAGAAGGCATGACCCTGCTCACACCTGGCAATAACATGTGTCCTGGGCTGGGGGTCAGATCATAAGTGACAAGCGTTAAGTGCAACCAAACAGAGATTTACTGTGGTCTGATCACTCAAGTCTTTAGAGGAGGTCTGGGACACATCAGGCCTCAACTCTGTAGTGTTAAATGGAATGTGTCCTGATGTGTTCTTGACATTAACAATATCCTGACTGCATTGACCTCATCCTCTACCGTTTATTCAGAAGTCAGCCAAGTGAAGGAAACATTAGTAACAACTTTACTAGAACATGACCAAGGACTGGCAGGATATTTCTGTAAACTAATGCAGTGAAGAGTGACGCCTGTGCTGGGCTTTGCCTTCAGAGAAAATTATGTAACATGTCCAAGCACAAGTGGACACTCCAGATGCATTCAAAGTGCCAGCTATAAGACGCATCTGAATGCTAGGTGTGAACAGGGCCTATTACATTGGAGAGGAGCTAATCTGCTTGTTGTACATCCTAATTTGCTATTCGAATATTTAAATTCTTTTTAACGTGAAAATTCACATATCTTACCTTCAGAGTCAGTAGTGACTCTTAAAACTACTGATATTCAATACTATCCATACCCAATATCCATATCAGAACTTATAGCTCCTTTAAATCAGGACTGTTTTTTTCTTTGTGTGTGTGTGTGTTTTTTTTACAGGTGCAAGGTCTATTATTCAGGAGTTTCCTGAGATCACAATACTGACAACAGAAGTCCACCCGGTTGCTCCAACACACTTTGGCCAAAGATACTTTGGCACAGACTGAAATACAAACACATATATACATGTATATAAACACACAATCACACAATCTCTCTCGTGCATGTGTGTGAGCTGACTCAGAGTGACTCTTGCTGTCCAGCAGCTTAAGAGGTAATGTACTTTGGCTCTAGTGGTTGTTATTTGTCCACATGGGGACTCCTGACAGAACCATTTTATGATTGTTTCCAAAACTGTATTTATTCCACATTAATTCAATTAATTCCTACATTCACTGAGGTTTGGCTGTCTTAGGGTTTGCCACTTATGCCAATATGAAGGTGTGCAGTCTAGATTTTGTCTGGGATCTAGAATGATCTAGAATTGAGAGGACACACATTCCAGCTTCGACGCAAGTGTTACAGCAGTGGATATTTCCTCATGCTATACATCAGTGATAGGCCATTTGGAAAAATGTAAAACAAATATATATATATATATATATATATATATATATATATATATATATATATATATGTTGCGTTATGTCTGTCATGTCAGAACCTGAAAGGGAACCCAAAAAAGAGGCAAAATTTATAAAAATGTATACTGGATTTACTAGTAATTTTTTGCTTTGATGGACATGTGCCCTATGTTTCTGGGGTTGCTCCAGATGAACCCTTACAAAAGATCAAAGACTGAATGGTAATAAATTTCTTTGCTCTTGACATTTCAAACACGAGAAACAGGTCTTTTTCCACATGAACATGAAAAAATTCTTGAAATATCTTGTGTTCTACTGATGGCTTGGTGTAGCAAAGTCCTTGATCCCGAAAAGCTCACTGTGTCTCATGATGATTCTGCACTGCTTCCCTGATGTGTGCAACATTCTCTCGCTCTGAAACAAGATGATCAACAATTAACAATTAATACACAGTCATAATTACATATATAACATGTAATGAATAAATATCTCAAGTAGCACTATTTTATCTTGAGTCCATTGTTCACCTGCTAAATACGTATCTTAAATCCAAGGATTACAGGTTTAGTTTTAACCTAATTTTAGTTTCAGCTCAGCTTCTAAATCTAGTCCTAACCTTGACCCTAATTCTGCTGTTTATCACCTGACTCTGTCCAGGCTGTGTACAACAAGGCAGGAGTTATGAGTTAGATAAGTCCAGATTTTACTGATTTGACTTGAGGCTGAAGTTATCTGACTAAACTCATAAATCTTGCTTTATGTGACACCCTTAATAGTTCATTATGAATAAGGCATCAAAACTGTGTGACCTCAAGTCATACCTTAACACAGCAGTCAGGCATCTACTGTGATAGTGACATTGTGGTCCTCCTGGGGAGCTGAAAAGTAAACATTGATCAGAGGTGAATTAGCCACAGTGCTGCGCATGCGTTAGTAAACATTAAAGGCTTAAAGAGTCTGATATAAAGGCTTATAGATATATAAGCTCTTATTTTATTGACTTTATGGAGGTTCTGGACTGCCTAGTCTCTCCACCAGCAGGTGGCAGCAGGAGCTCACGTTCTGCACTACACTGCAGCGACTCAAAAAAAAAAAATCAGTCCTGAGTTCAAGGGTCAGCCAGACATCCCGTCTCGGGGTCAGTTCTCGTTTATTTGTCATTCTTACTTTCTTTCGGGTAATTCTGACTTGATTTTATTTTAATTTTATATTCTATCAGTGCTGCTGGAGTGTCCACTCCCTGTGCACTCCTGTTACACACTAACTTATTGGTCCACTGTAAAGTTGGAGACAATAGCTCATCTGTCTTTGCACAGTTTGTGTTAGTTGTCATCTGGTCCTTCAGCCGTGGACACAGGATGCTTTTGGCTTGATGTTTTTAGTTGGTGGACTATTCTCAGTCCAACAGATGCTCGCGTGTTTAAAATTTCCAGCAGCACTGCTTTGTCAGATTCACTTGTACCAGTACAACGCACAGAGTAACACACCACCACCGCATCAGTGTGTCACTGCAGGGCTAACAAAGTATGCAGAGAAACAGGTGTACTAAAGTACATAATTGCAGAACTGCTCCTGTGTGATCAGTGAAGCTAGCTGAGAGAATGGATAATGAGTGGAACACACACACACACATACACACACATATATATATATATATATATATATAAAATTACTGTCTCTCTGTGTGTGTGTGTGCTTTGCTATTATTCTTGGGAGGGCAAGTGTGTGACAGTAACTCTACTCTTGGAGATGACACACTTAAGTTAATGACAGAGAAGGAAGAGAAACAGAGAGCCTCCAGAGACAGTGTGAGAAGTGGGCTGAATTGAGTCTCAAATTAAATTAAAGATTCACCAAAACCCACTCGCACTGGGATGGAATCGGACGTAGCTCTCACTGCTGGACGAGTCTGTGCTGATTAAGTCAGTCATCAGGGCAGAGTTGATTAATTACACTTCAATTCATTAATTGATAGGCCATTTCTGGATTGGAATTCAATTACATGGTTTAAGTTTTATTCTATAACTAGATAGTGAACATTTTTAAGTCCTTATACATTTGTTTTAACATGTTCTAAGTGGTAAAGTACCATAGCAAACTCCACTGGGTACCAGCTGAAATTTGAATTACCATAGAGGGGTTTCATTTACTTTATCTACAGAACTGAAGCCTAGCTTTTGATTTGCTTACCAATAAATGCTTCCTGCTCCCAGCATCCAGACCCATTCATTATGATTGGGTGGTGGGTTGCGTTATGTCTTCTTAAAGGAAAGGAGTGGCCGTCACCTTGACTGCAAAGACAAAAAAGATATCGATTTAAAAAAAAAACAGGGCTCTTCATGTACTCCTGACTATCGGTCAGACAGTGAGGCTTTAATAAATCCTTTTCACTGCCCCTTAAATTAAGCAGTACAAATCTGAAATTACATCAATATGGCTAAGTGAATGAAAGCCAGTGGGGATCCAGTAGCACGAGGCTAACAGGCCCCTGCTAGTTTTCAAGCATTGTTATGCTAGCTTGTAACTACGTTGGCATTTTGGGTAACGTATCTCTTTCATTGAAACAGGAGAAGATACACAAAGTGGGTCTCAGATAAGAGGAAGCGGGAAACTCCAAAACTGAAGCTGACTTGGTGCCAACACCTCAACTCACACGACAGCTATTCTAATGTTTCCCACAAACAGAAGATAAGAGCCTCATTCTCAAACATAAAAATTACTATTTATATATTTTTTGTCCCATTTTAACAAAGATAAATCTCAATATTTCTTCTGAAAACCTCTCTTTTCTATAACTTATTTGAATAGCATTCTAAATATATCCTGCCACCTGCTACTCCAACAATGTAGCATTCATAGTGAGGAGTAATTTGAGCTAAATCCTTCTGGTTTTGTGAAGGAGGACATGACAGAAGCAGTGACCTGCTGGAAACTGGAAGTAGCCAGAGTCTCCAGTCCAGTCCGAACACTTGGAGGACGTTCTCTTTAACACTCAGGTCAAAAGCCTCACCGTCTGGACCATCCGGGAAGAACGGAACCGATAACCACTCTGAGATCAGGACAAAGTGAGAGAACAAGAAGTATGAGATAAAGTTTGGCTTTGATATTTTGGAATAATCTCATAATCATTCATTTAAAAAAAAGAGTAATTAATTTTAAACTTAACCTAAACTCGCAGCACTTTGCTCTGCAACCGTTCACAACATTTCAACCAGATCTATATGAAACTAAGCACAAGTAAAGTTTAAGTAAAGTTAATTTTATTGCTCTTATTGTTCATGGAAAGGCATTTGCAGAGGCTCTGTTTCAACTGCCTTTGCATGCTTTAACCATAAAAATGTATTCCTGACACAGCAGATGAAGGGGGGCAAAGCACTCACTTACCAGATTTGTTTTTCTTTATGAGCATTAATTTACTAACCAATCAAAACAGTCATATTCAGGAGCGTGAAAGTGATGCAATTTTCTTTACTTAAAGAAAGATATTTACTGTATTTAGTCATGTGTGATCATAGATTAAGAAAATAGCTAAGTGGCATCTTAGAAAGCAGTGCTGAAGCAGTATATTCTAATTGAGAAGTGCCCAGTCCAGAGTGGAGCTCAACAGGAATTTGAGCAATTTGTTCAGTCATAGAGTCCCAACCCACTGGGTTGCCTGGTCCACAAACATAGTGTCCTGCAGCTATGAAGTGAACAGAGATCATTTTAGATTTTACCAGACCCAAAAAGCCTCAGTGATCTTCATGACATAAAACGAGAGGAAATATTGGCCATGGGTAAATAGAGGCAGCTTAGAAGCAGCTGATCTACCAAGACAGATCCAAAGTTCGCTCATTTTCTCCTAAACAGGTAACAGCAAGTCATTTTTGAAAATAAATAAATAAACAAAAGTAGATGCCCATGTATAGCTTAAAGGAGTTAACAGCATAGTATATGTTTATATAAAGAAAGTGAGGACTGATTTGTAAAGACAGTGTTTTGTGTGTTTTATACGAAGAAGGCGATTAATAACATGACTGAAATGGGTACCATAGTTTGTTTTAAAGAAACTGAGGCAGATTAAGGTGCGTTTCTCCATGGTGTGTGTATGTGTGTTTCCACCAAATAAAGAAGTACTTTTATAATATTTATATTTATTTATATTCACCTATTTAAGGTGGAATGGAGAAATCAAGCTCGTTAATACAATATAAGCTTTTCACTAGTTGGTAGATAGTGACATAGTTTTAAATGGATAAATTGGAAAAAAATGTGTTTCAAAATGAGTTCAGTTTATAAAACCTAGAGCTCTATCTTTCCAGTAAACAAGGAACATCCCTGGACGTTCAAAATAGGTCTAAAAGTAGTCTGTCCGTCAAGGACATATTTTAAACGTCAGTGGACGTCCAAAATCCTTCTTAATAAGTTAGATAAGTGGTGACTAATCGATAACGTCAGCGGACGTCCAAAACGCGTTTTATACAAGTAATTTATTTCGGGACCAATTAATAACGTCAATGGACGTCCAAAATATGTCTAATAGTCGTCTTTTCAATGTCTGTGTTTGGACGTCTTTTCAACTTTCATTTTCAACCTTAAGAGAACGTTACTTAGACGGCAGTCATTAGGTTATTTCAACGTTGAATCAACGACTAATTGTTTACAGGGTTTGGCTTCATATAGCTGTCTGTTTAAGGTGAAAAGAGTAGTCAAGAAGCTGGAGAATAACACCAATAAGACTGAACCATTTAAGGTGGAACTAAATGCTTGAATATGAAAATTGTGAATAAGAAGCAAGGATCTGCCTCCCAAAATATCATTTATGGTTAAAAGGAAAATAAAACTAGTCTAAACATTTAATGTGAATTTATTCAGTAAAGGCTTGTAAACGCAGGGAAAATGGTGGTGTCGCTTTCAATTTTTGCCCTTAAGCAGATAAACATTTAGTGACATGGTGTACAGCTGGTTTGTGTCTTTTAAATGGATAAAGTGGAATAACAGTTCCAAACGTTTTAAAAATGAGCGCTATCTTCAGCTCTTAAGGTGGAACAGAATTTAAGAAGCTGGCGAATAATGCCAATAAGACTCAAACTGACACATTTCAGGTGGAACAAAATGTTTGACTACGAAAGTTGTCAATTAGACGTTCAGCCACCTAAAATGACATCAATGGTGGAATGAAAAGGTGATACGTAACCTCAACTAGCCTAAATATTTAAGGTGAATTTGGACAGAAAGGGCTTGTAAATGATGCGGCTGCTGCTCGTAGTGTAGGAAGATGTTTTACTGGAATGATGAACACTTTTCTGTGTAAATATGTTGATTACGGCACATTCATTTTAGCTGCTATGATCCAAATCCTTAAACTTGTGTCTTGCTTGTTCTTGCATGTTCAATTTTCCTCAAACGGCCAACCTGGTCAAGCTTTGTGTCTGGGGAGGAGAGAGATCTCTCCACCATCATTGCAGACAACCCATCATTGTCTACTGCTTATCCGGGTCTGGGTCATGGGGGAAGCAGTCAGAGTAAAGAAACCCAGACCTCTCTCTCCCCAGCCACCTCTTCCAGGGGATACTAAGACATTCCCAGGCCAGTCAAGACATATAATCTCTTCCACACGTTCTGGGTCTTCCCCATGGTCTCCTTCTCATTTGACATGCCCGAAATGTCTCTCCACTGTTATGAAAATGTTTTGTGGTTCTCATTTTAAATGCTTGGTGTCAGTATTACAGATAGTTCCTTTAAAGTAATCAAAAGCCAGAGCAGGACGTCTGGCGCCAGCTCCACAAAAACACACAAAGATAAGAACCAACCGACAACACTGACCATCACCAACAAAGTAGGTCTTTGCTTTTTAGTGTTATTTGACTTTACAAGTATTCTATTAGCAAGTGATAATGGCTGTTATAATTAGAGTCATATACTTATCTGATTATTATTTGTTTTGCAAAAACTGGTAATATTGCAGTTAAAAACAGGTGCTGGTATTATATGTGTAAAGGGTTAACTTGATTATGACATGGGAGGAACTTGAGAGTAAAAGCTACATCTTATTTTGGGTGGATTTTTAGGGGTTGGTTATTTGAAATGGTTTTCAGCTAGCTGACTAATATTAATGGACGGCTGGGGTGCTTCCACTCATTAATAACCATGCTTTGGGTATGTTTTCAAATATGAAATGTCCAGGCACCGCACTCAGAACACATACCCAGTGTGGTTTTGTTGTTGGCAAGCAGCCAGCAGTGGAAGAACAGCAAACAAGACAAAGTCACCAGGAATATGACGGACACCAACATCAAGAACAAAATGTGCAGCTTCCCTGAGCTGTTGAACAGACTAGACTGAGAGAGAGAGAGAGAGGAAGATTTTTAGGACAACCACAGACTGTAATACAGGACAAGAATTGTAGGGAGCTGTATGGCACATTATTAATGTTCAAATTCTCCACCTTTAACTGTAAAATGTTAATTTAGTTTAAGGATAAATTCAACTCACCAGCCACAAGTGAAAGAAGGAGGGTGTCACAGTGGTGACGATGCAGAGGCAGTAGAGTAAGGAATAGAGAAGGAAAAGTAGGAAAAACTTGTAGTTGGAGAATCCAATACAATTATTCAACCTGCAAACACACACACACACACACACATATATATATATAAACACATCGTAATCAGTGTGAATATTAAATAATGCAGAATACAAAAAGGTTTTAATCACATACCAGAGACAATGATGATCCATTTTCAACACACAACTGTAGAGAAAAATATAAATTATAGGTGAACTTACATACTGTGGTATACAACTTAATAATGACTAATATCCATCCATCCATTATCTGTAACCGCTTATCCAATTTAGGGTTGTGGGGGGTCCAGAGCCTACCTGGAATCATTGGGCGCAAGGCGGGAATACACCCTGGAGGGGACGCCAGTCCTTCACAGGGCAACACAGACACACACACATTCACTCACACACTCCCACCTACGGACACTTTCGAGTCGCCAATCCACCTGCAACGTGTGTTTTTGGACTGTGGGAGGAAACCGGAGCACCCGGAGGAAACCCACGCGGACACGGGGAGAACACACCAACTCCTCACAGACAGTCACCCGGAGCGGGAATCGAACCCACAACCTTCAGGTCCCTGGAGCTGTGTGACTGCGACACTACCTGCTGCACCACCGTGCCGCCCACTAATGACTAATATTTAAATTGCAACATTTTTACAATAAGTTCTTAGACACTAAGAGACAGTTAGACCTGAATGAAAAGCCTAGATCCTGATCACAATTCACTGCAGTTACAAATGAAAAACGAGGGAGTGGGAGATGGTTACATTTTTACTTTAATTTAAACTCCATGTTTTTTTTAACCATACAGAGATTCAAAAAGCAACACACTCCCTATTATAGATCAACTGAAATTATTTTAAAGCATTTAAACATTTTTAATGCAATAATATTTGTGGAGCATGTTTTAGATTTATTTGTCGATTTTGAGATGGGAGAATAAGAAAGAGAGAGATCTTCTCTCTGACCACTGTAGTTCTGTGGTCACAGAAACTACTCTCATTAATGTGTAATACAGAGTGTACCTCTTTCACTCACACACACACACACACACACACTCTTCTGGATGTTAATCAAAAGCAGGTAACAAGAGACTACTGTGTGTGAGGCTCATTTGAGAGCTTTCTTTCAGCCCACTCAGATAAATGTGAATAAGCACTTCAGCAACATCCTGTAATCCCCACCCCACCAATTTATACAAACACACAAAGTGCCCACGGCATTAATGTCCTAAAGGTTTATTTTAATTTTCACCCAAAATAGAAACTATAAAACCTGTCCACACCTTGTGTCCATTCTTTTCAGGACACTTACAGTTTCTTAAAGAATTCTGCAGCCCCTCCTCCCATATTCTGTCCTAGAAGTTGGTTGCAGTTTCTGCTTCTCACAATCTGAGTTAATCCCAAACACACACACTGACTTCCTGAATCTCCTGAGAAGCATCAACAGATAAGAACTTGTACTGACAGTAACTTAGTGGCAGACTTGATCAGAGATGAAGGAAATGAAGTGTGTTCTCCTGCGTCTGTGCTGCATTTTCTCCACACTGAGGGAATAAACACAGCTTTCTTACATTTGGCAGACTGAGCAGTGATGACAGCGGTCTGGCTTAATCAGCTGGCAGTGTCGACAAAACCTGAAAGCTGAGAAAGATGCACACAAACGCACACAGACACACACACACACACACACACAAAAAACCCTCTGGGCTGAGAAAAAGTATTCTCGTCTCCCACACCAATTAGCATGGTGCTACTTGCATGTCTTAATCATCACACACTCATTTCATAAACTGTGGAGTTGTGCAGTAAAACAAAAAAACAAACCAAAAAAAAATCACTTTTCTTAAAGTCCTGAATCTGCCTTTTCCTGATTGTAAACTGCAGATGCTACCATAATTACAGCTGCCACAAATAAGGCTGAAACACAACCTGAAGTCTACAAACTACATAAATGTGGCATTAGGAGCTGCGATGTTAATTAGATATTAAGTTGAATAACATTATAGAATTTGTATCTGTATAGAATACACTGGGCTCAGCACTGCAGAAACTACACTGTGTAAACTCTGGAGGAGTGTAGGAAACCACCCCTCCCTTCGGTCTTGACTTCAGAACAGTGCTGTGAAAGTGAATTATATTCTATTACTACAGGAGGAGCCCAGGAGCAAAAACATCAAATCATACCTAATGTTCCTTTAAATGAACATCCAAAAAAAGACCACCCATTCAAAATCTAACACTGGGGGACAGGCTGTAGAACAGTGGACAGTGTCCCTCCTGTAGAGTTTGATGTACAGGTCGTGTGTGGACTGCACGCCATGTTATAGAATTTATAATCTGTTCTCTGTGGCAGACTGATCTTCGCCGCTCTACAGGACGGTGAGGAAAGACACGAGGAGGACTGAATAAATAACTCGCAAACAGTAGTGAGGCGTGTCGTGTTGCAGCACCTGGAGGAGCAATGGGTTAAACACTCAGAGGAAGGGCAGAGACATTAGAAGCAGCCACCCTCCCCTGACCAGGTCAACACCAAGTGCCTCCAGCAGCTCCAGCAACTCGAGCCCTTGCCCTGCTGCCCCTAATGAGTAGCCTGGCCCATTACCACCTCCATCTCAGATACACAGAGCTCTGATGTTCCAGAGGATGGAAACAACGCAGCAGTGCACTGGGAGGCATTTTTCTGTAGGTGCTCATTCGGCTGCATCTGTCGAAGCAGGCTAAAGTCTGTTATCATCATCGCCAAAGTACCTTCACAGGAGGAGCACCATTTTCAGTGCAACTTTGAAGCATTGCTATTGGTACAATTGTTTCCTTTCTCATAAATCATGTAAGAAATCAAAATCCTTAAGGTTTGGTTTTGCTTCTGTATCTGGTTGTAGCAGCACTGTCAGAATAAGACAACACTGAATACCATTTGACTATAATATCAGTGTCAGAACTAAACCTTATGGATTATAATTTCTTACTGAATGAAATCTCTAATGCCTGCTTTGGTCAAAACACCACAAGCCCCACAGTAGTGTTCTCCCTCTGTCTCGGCCCTGTTCACTATGGCCACGTTCAGCACCTGATAACGAGCCGCTCACTGTTCACCCACAACCCGAGCAGCAGTGAGGGGCAAGGAGAAGCAGCTCTGGTTTTATTTGCCTTTTACACTCTGTTCCCTCTCTTCTTCACTTTACTTAATGGTCTTATATCTCCAAGTTCACTGTGCTCGTTAACCCTTGTTTTTAACCTTCCCTTTGCGCTTTCACATAAATGTGTTATTATTACTATTTATATAAAATATTTAAAAAATTATATTATTTATTATTTACAAAAGCGAAGCAAAATCAGGACTGCTCGTTTTATCACATTTTTTCTGACTTACGCAGCACACAGGAAACTGAGTGGGGGATCTTGTTACACAGTGTGAGGGTTGGTGGGCTCCAGTTTCACACATTAATGTGAACATGCACCGAACAAGGAATTTTTTAAAATAATATTTAAAACCTACGTGCACAGATGAAGTCATCCCAGCTCTGCTCTGGGGCGAGTAGCAACTGTACTGCAGCGTAAGCCGACAGTCCAGTATGTGTGTATGACCTGTGTAGTGTTTGTTTGAGTGTTTGTTGTGGAGTTTGCTTACCTCCGGTAGCTGTGCGTGTATTAAATGGAAGTTGGTGTGTGATCCTGAAAAGGATTTCCCCCTTCAGCTCCACAGCATCCAGCAGATCATAGTGCTGAGTGTCTGAGAGGTGAAACTATACACACACACACAATTAGGCAGATTGGACTAGGTGAAGGAGAGGTTTTGTTTTACACTCATTTGTAGCATCACTCTTCAGAGGCTGTGAACTTTAGACTTTGATTAATTGAATGGAATTTGGCCCCTTTGATGGACCCTGGAGCTGTGTGTCTTGCCAGACCACCGTGATGCCCCACCATGAATAAAAATATAGATGAATGATATAGATCCAAGTTCCAAAGATTTCTCATATTCAATTCCTTTCACATCCAGATCTCAGAAACACATCCATGTGCTGGTGAAGGGTAACTGTAATTTTAGCTGTTCTCTTTTCCTAAGAGAAGTAGATGCTGAGCCCAGTCCAGTGAACCATTCCAATCACAGTTATGAAGATTTTCTACATTCTAAGTTCTTCAAGCCTGAATTTCAGTGGATTAATGTTCTCACCGTGGTGGAAGGACTGGAGGGTCCGGTAGAGAGAGTTCTCCAAAAACACCAGCAGAACATCAGAAAACACACGTGGAACACTGACAGATACAGTACTGCAGACAGACAGACAGAGACAGAGAAATTTAATGATAGGAGAGAGTGAAAACAAGAGAGAGGGAAAATGCAAGCAGAGGTAGAACAAGAAAGAAAGAGATGAGAGGAAAAAGATTAAGGAAAAAATATTAAGATGGGGCACAGGAAATAGAAGAAGAGGGGTGATAGAGACTGGTCAGTTTACTCATGTGATGTTTGTCAAGGTTCAAATCTATACTCTTATTGACTGTGTAGGTGTAAAGTTGTGCATAGCTGTGTACTCTGTGTAGATTTTGTTGTTACCTTTCTGTGTGCTGCACTTCAGAGTAACTGAGGAGAGAGACAGCATCATCACCACACACAGGACGCATCAGTGAGTTTTATCATTTAAGACCAAAATCAGTCAGGCTAAAGAGCAAATATTTATATGAATATAATATCCAATGATTATAAACTCCTGCTTATAAAAGCAGCTTCATAAACACAAATTTAGAATGAGAGGTTAGAGTGTAAATGAACACTTACACAAACACAGCTGTATGACGTAAGCATAGTAAGACCAGGCAGTGACGCTGGTGATAATCAGAACTGGAACCCAGCGGATAACCTTCATAGTGGAACCACAGCAGAATCCTCTCACCTGCAGCGCACAGGAGACTCTGTATCTCTCCACTCCACCTGTACTCTCACAAGCCCCACCCCCTGAGCTTCAATTGGCTAGTTTCATTCTGAAAATAACCTGGCCACTATTCTACTGTCCAGTCCCTAACACTCATGTACACATCAGCTCTAACATTAAAAACTAACTCACTATCTATGCTTTCAGTTCCACTGATCACACTCGAGTACTTTGTAGTTCTACAATTACAGACTGCAGTTCATCTGTTACTCTGCATACTTTCTTTGCCACCTATCACCCTGTTCTTCTATGGTCAGGACCCCCACAGAAGAGGTAGGATTTGGGTGGTGGATCATGCTCAGAGCTTCAGGGACACTGTCATGGTGGTGGTGTTAGTGAGTGTTGGGCCAGTTTTTGTGGATCAGACACAGGAGTGTTGTTAGAGATTTTAGAAAGTGTTCACAGGAAGCAGGGCTGACCAAAAACAGCACACATGGACCTATAGTGCATTTATATTTTTTATTCATTCTAGTTACAAACCCTAATACAAAACATCACACACTCAACATTGAGACTAGTACCTCTTAACACAATCCTCAACTGTCTCCAGCAGGCTGCCGAGTGTCAGTCCAACGTGCTGAGAGAGACATTGAAAAAACAAACAAATTCCTCTATACACAAGTATTTGGCTGTGTGTTAGCAGCTCCTACGCTACAGCCGACACAGTTTACATGCTTTGAGTTTTGTATGAGGTAGAGACCGAACACTGCCAGGTTAGCTTTGTCATGTAATGTAAACACAGCACTACAACTAAGCAGTCATGACAAACTGAAATAGTCATCCATTCATCCTCTGTAACCCTTTCATCCTGTTCAGGGAGGCAGTGGGTTCGGAGCCTACTCCGACTAAACAACCACGCCTAAACAACATGCTCTTAGCTTGTGAAATATTAAATATTCAAGTAGGATCTGTGGCACCCAGGAGAGGTAAAGGAGCAACCTTTAACCCTCCACTGGGCACAGCTGCTTCTTATGCTCCTATTTTGTGAGGTTTTAATGAACTTACTGAACACCTGGAAAACGGAACTGTACAATATACAAGCAAAGCCTATATATGGAATACTATATTAAATATTTATGATATTCAATATAATATATACAAATCTAATATTTTTATCTGACATTTGGGATTCACTGTCCAAAGAAAACATGCATCTCAAAATCTTCACAGGAGGAAAAACAAAAACAAATTAACTTTAAATGGAGGTCAAAGTAAAAAATAAATAAATATTACAAGTAAATCTGGCAAATTTTTATTCTAAATCCCTCATGATTTATGTAGCAATATGTAGTAAGCTAAAAATCCACAAAAATTGCGATATATGTTTTTCTTTGGACAACAATGATAAGCATTTTCCAGCATTACTCAGGTTTATTCTTTGTAAAACACATTTTACCTTAAGTGCCAGTTGACAAAAGTGCAGCTATAGAACTGTACCCAACCTCCAGGTCCCTGCAAGTCTCTATTTCAACAAGAATTGAAAACCATTTCCACACCAGCTTAATAAGGCCTCCTGAGGGTAGTAATTGAGGAACAAGGCTGAGTTGATTGCAGAGTGGAAGCAGTCGTCTGCAGGATGTCAGAGTCCACTTAGACACCAGCAGGGAATGGAAGCCAGACGTTAACAATAAATCTAACACGAAGAAGACATTAACCTAGAAAATCAACAGGATCCTGATCTGGATTTTAATACAGAGCTTCAACCATTTCAAATAGACTCATTCACAAATCTACAGCAGCTCGAGCTCCCTGTGGTTTCCAAGCTCCTAGGACACACCAGATGGACCGGGTCCATGTGAGGACCGCCTTCTGGAACGAAGCACTGGCTGTTTGGATGTGCCTTGAAGAGTAGTAGTAGTCAAGGAAGTTCCCTCTGCACTTTTGTGTTTGGCCGGTACAACAGGATGTTTTTTTAAAGTGGCCCCTCTTTTTGTCAGAATCTGTTGTGTACAGTGAATTAGCTGAGAGAGAGGTGTAGAGACAAAGAGAAAAAGGGTGAGAAAAACAAAAGGATGGGAGAGAGAGGGAGAAAAACAGCAAAAAATGCATAAATGCTATTCACAATCATAATAAGCATACCACAGCATAGCATACAGCCTTATTACTGAACTAGCTCTACAAAATCAGTG
The DNA here is from genome assembly GCF_029633855.1 of Hoplias malabaricus. Lineage (NCBI taxonomy): Eukaryota > Metazoa > Chordata > Actinopteri > Characiformes > Erythrinidae > Hoplias > Hoplias malabaricus. The sequence continues at coordinate 38,821,083 of NC_089801.1, read as the reverse complement.
AACAAATGGTTACTTTCAGACTGTGTGTCTGTGTGGACGTGCATGTTTGTGTATACATACTGCTTGCTGTGCACGTAGCTTGTGTTGGTAAATCCTAATCTTGCGTTGTCTGTCTCTTTGATAAGCCTGGATAGCCATATCGTTTATCTCATTACCTGTCAACAAAGGGTTCTTTTTTGACTACACACACACACACATACACACACACACACACATACACAGGTTAAACGACAGAAAGATGCTCTTAACCACCACAGTGCAGGAGCCCTTTTTATATAAAACAATGAAAATAGTGCCATTCTGTGTCTGACTTTATAACTGAAACAATTACAAGCACTTGCTCAAACACTATCTCCCTCACTTGCTCTGAGCCGCTTTATGCCGATCTCTCCCTTGCTCTCCAAAACAAACCTGGTGTTGCACTAATTATCGCCCCTCCAAAAAAACATTCGTGTGGAACCAGCAGTAACTCTTTGATAATAAATATAAAATAACTACAACTAATTAACTTAAACGATAACATTAAAAATTACAGAAATGTACAAATACTGAAGAAAAGGAATGTCCTACAACAAACTCACAATAAAATAATAATCCAATGTGAATTTGCATAAATTATGGGCCACTCCAAGGTGCTAATTATCAGTTATCGTATGGGTTACTCACCACTTCACTCCTGAAAATATCCAGTCCCTTGGACTCTATGTTCTTCATAGCGTTCTGAAGCTCCACACGACCTTTATTTAACATTGTCTGAAAGGATAGCCAGAAACCCACACAAAGAGAGAACATTATGCTGTACTTAAATTCATTTGCATGTGAGTGGCATATGATTTTTAACATACTAAGCAAAAAAAAAAAAACAACGCAGAAAAGACAACGCCAAAAAATTTGCCATGTGTAACATTGTGGTTTTTTTTCCTGTTAACAATTAACAGAAAATGCTGTGTGATGTGTTAACGCAACATTTTTTATTTTTATATATATTTTTACTCAACAAACATAAAATATCACAGAAAACAGAAAAGGGGTTTTAGCCTCAGCACCACAGTCAGCACTTGTTAGCCCAGGGCAGAGCATTAATCCTCAGTCCAGTACCTTGGACAGCTCTTTAGAACAGCTACATTAACCACGGGTGTGTCACGATTGCATACTACACACTAACACTTAAGATTAATTTGTAGTAAATACTTCATAATAGCTGTTTGGAGTTTAGAACCCAACAACATACTCTGCATTGCTATGCCTCATGTCAAAGTCAGACATTTTTTCAGATGTAAATCCTTTTTTTTCTATTTTGCATTACTCTGAGGAGACAATAGTGTGCTTCAACACTGCACTGACCAGTTCCTATTTTGTAATTGGGATGCACATATACACATGTATATTTATGTAGTATGAATACACACACACAAACACACAATGTGCTTTAGGTGAAATGTACATACCTCCAGTTCCTTGTTGGTTTTCTTCAAAAGGCTCTTGATTGAACTTGTTTCACCGAGGTTTACAGAGCCCTAAAGAGGGACATGAACAAATCATAAAACGTAATAAAAGAGACACAAAGTGTCAAAGACAGGGAAAATTCATTCACATGAATAGGCCATAATGCTGTGTCATGATGAGAAGATCAAAGCTGGTTCTATATTATGGAACTGAGTGATTATGAATATTTGAATATTGATTCAAAACTGGTTTGTGGCTACCGTCTCCTCTGCCTGATACTCCTCCCACGCTGCCTTCCTCTCCTCCGCACTCAGCTCCTCCTCCTGTCTGTGGTCCAACAGGGAATCATGCTCATGGAATCTGACGATGCTTTGCCCACACTGCTGCAACAGCTGCACCAGCACCTTGTCCTTTAAAGGCACACAGCAACTTTGCATTTCAACAAAACTGGGATCACAGCTGCCCCCCACCCCGCCCCACCCCACATAAAGCTCTGTGTGCATTTTTACCATGCCAATGGTGCTGCTGTGTGTCTTGGGGTGTTTGTCAGGGTGAAAGCGGTACAGTTCGTTGAGCTGGCTGTGTGTAAAATGTCGTTGGATCTGCTGCTGATCCACAACACGAGACGAGAGAGACTGCTTAGCGACCTGGCGTTCATAAATCTTCTGCTCCATTGTCCCCTGCCCGGAAAAAACATGGCATAATTTCTGCCTTAAATAAACATGTTTCCCAAATGTAAATAATACTATAAACTAGAGGTGTAATCCTCTACGCAGAGAAATAGCTCAGAGCTATTACCCTCTGATTAGATTTATAAGGTATGGTTCACAATATCTGAACACACACAGGCAAATGAAGAGTTTGTTTTACACAATGGTAAAAAACGGGGAGTAAACATTGTATATATGGCCCAGTGGTCTAAACGCTGACCTGGTCATTAGTACATTCCTCAGCCATCCAAGGAAGAGGGTCCTAAATAAGCACAACTGGCCTCACACTGGGTGGGTGGGATGTCTACCTCCTTTCACTCATCATACTGCACGGCGAGTGTCTGGTGGCCCATGTAGCCAAACTGTGTAACCTGCGATCACCTCTGGTGCATTGGGTGGTGTCACTGAGAAAGCATATGCAGTGCCGGTGGCATTGTGTGTGATGAGGGGAGTTTAGCTAAAAGCTAATTGGGTTAAACTATAAACAACTAATGACTGAGTTAACTAAAACTGGACCTACCACCTTTAGACTGATGCCTTATGGCTGCATTCCTAGAGTAAGTGTGTACTGTACCTGTGCCAGAAAACGATAGATGTAAACAGGTTTTCTCTGGCCGAAGCGATAAACTCGAAATATGCTCTGAATGTCATACGAAGGATTCCATGAAGCATCGAACACGATGACCCTGTTAGCTGCTACAAGATTAATCCCCAACGATCCCGCTCTTGTAGAGATCAGAAACAACCTCCCACTGCGAGAGAGAGAAACACGGACATTACTGCAAACAGATCACATCATAGAGCAAAAGCACATTATATTAATTCCTTTGATGTCTGTAAGCATTACAACAACAACAACAACAACAACTTAGTAATGTGTGTCTGTGTGTTACCGTTTGTTTCTTATGTTGTTGAACTCCTGAGCCCATTTCTTGCGTGCTGTTGCACTGGTAGTGCCGTCCAAACGGTAGTAGTCGTTATTTCGCAACCACAACTTCTCCCCTGGTGTGTCCACATGGAATACAGATCTGTTTAACTTTTATTTATTCATCAACATATTCAGAGTTTAAAGTGTGAGAGTAAATTTCCCCACCTTTATAAATAGATTTTGTTCCCTGGTCCTTTGCCTTGTTAGCCAACTCCAGGAAGGTTTCAATCAGGTCCAGTGAAAGAAGAGACTGACTGAACACCAACCTACACAACAAAGGAAAATTATAAGCCTGTGCAATTCCAGACCATCATCACAGTATAGTTTACTACATACACAGGGCAGCAATCTAGTGTTATAACACCAGAGTTAAGCTCCTTTCACACAGAACATGGACAATTTACAGTGGCATATTGCAACGCGGATGTAGCGAAGCGAAGCGGAAAACCGTCAATAGGCTTGCAGGGTTCATATACATTTTAAATGTTTTCATTTAGTGTGAGATACACTGCAGGCAAAGCTACTCGCAGCTAGTAGGATATTATGTACTTCTTACACAAAGGAAAGGCTACAGTAATCTGTCGGATCCTCTGCCCATCTACATGCGACCAGCAAACACAGCACGTATTGTGTGTGATGTGCAGATGTGAGCAGCAAACTCAGTGCATATGAAATTGAATGTGAAGGCAGCTTTATACAAACTTGAAATGCACAATTCTGTTACAGTGAAATGCTAATAGTAAAATCTGAAAGTGTTGGTTTAAAAGTGAAAAACTGCAGTCATTTGTTTTAAATATTTTAGATAAAAACGTAGCTCTTCCGTTTTGTTCATGACCAGATACCACATCTTCTCACACTTCCACTCACACTTTGTCCTGCAGTTGTTCAGCCAGGTACAGTATCTCCATCAGTAGCACCAATTTCCCAGAATGTTCCAGGATAGCAGCATCACCATCACTCAGTAAGTCCCTGTACCAACCTGGGGGCGGCCCACTGAACCCACTCTGTCCTGCACAGCAGTACATGTGCATGAGTTTAGAAGAAAAAACATAAACAGAAGGAACGGAACGTCTGTAAACCAGTGAATTTCCAAAACCGTAAATGAGACAGGAATAAATGTTGTTTCATACCTTCCTCCTTTACTGCACTTCTCCCTTTGTCTGTGGCCTCAGAACACTTGGAGTTCTTCTCTTCCGCACTGAACAAAGGACCGGGTGGGGGATAGAGAAAGTGGGGATTATCTGTCTGTTTGCCATCTCCTTATATCCATTACTGACTCCTAGTTCACTGAGCCTTGTGGCTCTAAACTTACATTCCACATTTATTCACAAAAATGTAAACAACAGCCACTGCCAACACACTGTACCTCTTACTGTCCTCCTGTTCACTCGCTGTAGAGACTGAAGCCAGGTCCTCATTTTTATCCTGTATATGACACACAATTGTTCAACACAATCACAAACTATATTCACCCACTACCAGAGGAATATTACGTTTCTAAATACACAGATAAGCTGATAAGAGAGAACACGACTGTTGCAGGTGTGTGTGCATTGAAGTGTATACTTACCTTGTTTCCTCTAAGGTAAGAAAGGTGTAAACACCATGGATGAGTCCATATAAGACTTAAAATCTGATAATCCTGAAATAAGCTGTTAACACCACCTCCACCTACAAACACAAACATGCAGCATACTGGATGCAAGGCTACTATCAAAATTTGTCACTTTTCTACGGTTTAATACTCGGTAAGATAATACAAATGAAGCAGGTGGAAAAAAAAATAATAATAAAACTATGAAGCTACAATGACTTTAATTAAACATTTTACACAAGTAAAACTAATCCAATCCAATTAAAATAGATAAAGCAGATTAATAAAATCTATTGGCGCTGCAGTCATTCAGCTACAAGTACATCAGACACAGCTGTTGGAGTTTTTAAACATCTCAATATCACTGCTGGATTGAGAATAGTCCACCAACCAAAATGTGTTGTGGGGTTTCGGACCACTGAAGAACTGGGTGAAAGGGGTTTAACAACATATGCAGAGCAACAGGAGGACTAAAGTATGTAATTGGGCTCCTGTATGGTCAGTAGAGCTGAGAGAAAGGAGAGCGGGTAGAAATAAGAAGGGAATTTTAATATTAAGGCAGATCAGTGCATGTGTGCATTAGTCTTACCTTTGTAGTTTTGTAAGTAGTGTGTATACAGTGCACACTGTAGTGGGGTCATCCGGACAGACAAGACATACTCTTGTTTTGGGGGCAGGAAGAGGGTCAGTGCAGAATAGTCCTTTCTCTACAACAACATACAACAGCAGCACATTACTCAACTCACAGCGCAAGATGCAGAAAATAAATCAGTTTCCAACTCTGTGTGTAAGACACTGTTAATGTGTGTGTGTTTGTTTTCAAAACTTAACATGCATTTTTTTGTCTGTAAGTATTGGACTCTGTGTGAAAAGGCATTTGTTTAACCATTGGCTTTGAACAGGCATTCTAATCTGTGGTAGACAACAGTAAATATTAAGAACTTATAACAGAGAAAAGCATTTTGTGTGTCCATGACACTCTTTCACACCATGCATGTTGGTCATTGGTATTTTAATAAGGTGAATCAGCTATTTCCTCTGGTGAAAACAGTCAAAATTAATTTGTTGAAATGAAATGAAAAAAGCTGTCACTATCCAAGGCATCCCCCTCATTGACAACCCAGCCATCTACCACACTCAAGGACATTCATTATGATTTTATTTTATTTTATTTAATGACTTTTAACCATTAACCACTCAAATCATTAAGTACAAATTCTTGTTAACAGTAAATCTCAAGCCTAAAAAGTTTGGGAACCCCTGACCTAAAGGAGGGCCATGAAATCACAAAATAAATGTAACTATTCGCCTCCAGCTGACATCCCCATATGAAGCCCCAAAATTAAAGCATCCCCCCTCCCCATTCTGTGATGTAACAAGGGGCGTCTGCCCGTCTGTCCATATGCTTTCAGGCACAAAAGTAGATACATCCTGCAGATTTTTACTGCAGTAGATTGTACATTCAGCAGGGGTAAATTGATTCCGAACATTTTCAGCATAAAAACTGGTAAAATGCTAAGCATGGTTTTTACCACTGCTGTGCTGCATGACACACGGCCAAAATGAAAGGCTACTCTGATACAGACACAGTGCAGATACAGAGCCTGGAGTGTCAATCATTTACATAGGCTGCAACAAAATGCTCACTCGAGTGAAATAGACGAAAGGTCTCTGTAAATGAATTTTTAACAGAATTATTGTGACAATTCTCCTCCTGATTATTATTTGTCTAAATTTATCTCGTTCATGATAATACCAGTAAGATTTTTAATTCAATAATAAGACTTTTACCATATTGTGATATTCTGATGAGTTGCATGAACGTGACTTCAACGTCAACAAGCTTATCCTGGGGGATATATCGATACTTTCCATAGTATGCCACAGTAGAGAATATGCAGTTTTCCATCTGTGTACATTTAAAATACTGCAAAAATGTCCTGTTCCGCTCTGTTTTTCTTTCTCTCGTGCACACCCACCTACGCATCACCACGCTGTCTTTATCACACGTACTCAGGTTTACCTCTCTGATAACTAAGTCAGCCAGCAAAGGACAAAAATGAAGCCAGTGGCAAAGCTTTAATTCCAAAAGAGTGCTGTTAAGACCATGATTCGTTTGAGACACGCTGCTCTGCGTCAGCTGGAGGGAGGGGCAGATACTCCACAGAGAATGTGCTTCGTCACGTTTATTTAGCCAATCAGCAGACTTAGCTGTCCATCATTTAGTGCTGCAGCCAATGGAGTCACAGTCCCGCCTACAGGGGTTTGTTGGATAATTAATTTTTCCCTCAACACATCTGTGATGCCAATAAAACTGACTGACTTTTAGAACATACATAAAAATAACATTAGATGCAAGATTAAAAATAATATCAAATTATGTATATGAACTGTTTTTTATTTAAAAAAATTTAAGCAGCAGCTTGAATGCAGGCAGTTTGTTTTTTAATGCGAGTTTACTTAAAGTGTGCAATATGTAACAGTACTATCTAAGAAAATATACGTATCGGCATATACTCAATATTTAAAAACTTGTATTGGGATTGGGGCAAAAAAAAAACACACACACTTGATTGGGACATCACTATTTCTTAGACATACTGTTTGATAATTACAGTTAGATAATGCAGCATGTTCTTTTTTTGGTGTTAAAATTATATCACCATTTTTTTAAGCATATATCACCATTTTTTTAAGCATATTGAGATATGCGTTTTTTGGTCATATTGCACAGCCCTAATTATCACCCAAGCCTAACTCACACCCCTTTTCCCATTTCCAGTATGCTGTGACATTGGAGGTCCAGTCTGTGTGAAAGCTGTGAGAGACACTGTTCAGCTAAGAGAGAAATATTACTGCCTAATCTCTCCCTCTCTCTGACCTGAACACATCCAGCAAGGAGCTCATGCAGGACATGGACTCGTTTCTTCATCAGCCGGACGTCACTGGGTGTGGAGTCAGCACACTGACCGTTCTCAATGGGGTTAATGAAGCGGTTCCTAAACTCGTTCGGAGAACCCAGCAGGTTTGCCTTTATGAAACTCACCATACAGTGATCTAGAAGATGGAACGTTAATGTTAATTAATGTAAAGAAGATGACTAAAGTAAAAGGGAATCAGATGCAAACAAATGTCTCCACACTTAGCAGATTTTAAAGTGGACTCAACTCCTTTTCTGGTGCTCTTCAGCTCTGACAATATCCCAACACTTTCCTGTTCCCACTTCTTCAATACTCTAACCCCCAGGTGTGCAACACTGAATTATTGATATTGATTCAAGACAACAGTATTGCTAGTATGTGTGTATGAGAGAGAGAGAGAGAGAGAGAGACAACTTTAATTTCAGTCCCAACGCTTGCATTGATTTTGTCACTTTTGTGTATCACAACAAACAATGACCAGCTGGAGAGATGGTCTGAGGTTGATTTGCCATTTGCTCTGTTTAGTAGGCTCTGGGCTCATTCATGTTTGTTCAAATATGCACTAGAAACTATGACAGCAAAGTAATGTTTCACGATACAATGATCTACAAAGTGGATGCAGTGCATCTGATTCCCTTTTACTTCTTATTATCTTCTAAATATGACATTAGGGCAAAAGCTTTACAATCATCACAGCATGAGGAAGATAAATGTTAAAAGTCTTTACACTCTGAGAGATTGTTTTGAAGCGGTGTTCCAGTCAAGACAATCCTCCGCCGCGTGCGGATGGAGCTCATTGCTTTAAAAATCCCAGTCCCATCATTCTTCAGGATGTGGCCCTCATCACACACCACAATGTCAGGGCCTATACACACAAACATTGAAATAATTTCATTAACGTAACTATAAAAATAAAACTTTAAATTGATTGTAGATGTGTGCCTCTATTTGGCAGGGTGTGTTCAATAGGGAGGTGTGGATAGGGTGCAGTCTGCAGTAGGTTTGTACCTGAACATTGGATCTGTATTTGACAGGGAATGTTTTATAGTGCAGTGTGGATGAGGTGCAGAATGTGGCAGGTGTATACCAGGGTTCTGCAGAGCTGTTTGTAGATTCTGCCGGTGTGGGGCATATTTGGCAGCTTTTCCACTCAGAAGAACATGGTACAGTTTGTAGCCAATGATCATCACTCCACCTCTGTTATGCCACTCGCTCAAAGCCTCCTCCCGACAGAACACAGACTTCACTGTAGCAAGTTCAAGAACCTGAATGAGAGCATCAACGAAAGAGAGAGTATGTCATGTTAAATGAATCCCAATTGCAAAATACAACATTCATTTTTATAATCTGATTATAAATCAATTCATTATTAGTAAGTTCAAACTCTTTCAGTGTGTCACATGTTGTCAGAAACAACGCATATTTTAGAGAAGGGCAGCCTTGGCCTAATAGTTGAGCAAGGCACCAAACCTCCAAATGTTAACCGGGCACCGAGGGTTGGCTGCTTACTGCTCAGGATGAGTGTTCACAGGCCCTAGTGCACTAGTATGTATGTGTGTGCAAGTGTGTGTGTGTTCACTGCCACAGATGAGTAAAATGCGGAAGACACTTTGATGTACAATGACAAAGAATTGCACAAAAAATAATAATAATAATAATAAAGGTTGATGAGGCGTAGGCAATATTAGCCTCATAGCTGCATGGTTTAACAAAGAGAAGCTATTTTCAGTTTCTCTGTGTTAAATGACTGTCGTATATTGTGTGAGAGAGACTCACCTCCAATCTGGTAGTTTTAATGCCATACTGCCATTTGTCAAACTCCGCCTTCCAGTTGAGGACTGTGTTTAGAGGACATACCACTAAGGCAGTCTTCAATTGCACCAGTTCACTGGACAACACTGTGTGCAGGAAGCTTATCACCTGCAAAACAAGCACTGAATTTCACTTTCTAAAACAAACACCAGAGACATGCAGATTTTAGGAAGCCATATTACCTGGAGCGTCTTTCCCAGACCCATGCAGTGTGCAAGAATACAGCCGGAACCAGGAGAGTCCTTCACCTTCGCAATCGACTCACAGCAGCTGTCCCACATAAACTGTATACCTACACAGGTAATGACACACACACACACACACGTGCATCATGAGCATAATTAGTTTATTTAAAATCTGAAACTGAATCAAATATTGATACGTATACACATACAATGTCTTCTCTTACCATCACGTTGGTGTGGTTTGATTTTTCTGAGAAAGTGTGCATCCACCTGAATAAGAGGTTTGTCTGATGCATCATCTTGCTCTAGAACCAGAGGGTCCGGGGCAGGTCCCTCACCTACAATCATCACCTTGAAAACAGAGCCAAAACTATTAATCAACCACAATATTTGGCCATAAATCTGATTATCGAAAAGCTAACGTTTCAATATTGATAAAATAATGTCTGAGGTATTTCTGCTAAGATGATATCATTCAGATACTGGTATAAAAGTTTACATGCATTTACATGCATGGCGCTTCTGTTCAACTGACAGTAAACATTCAATCAGGTGAAGACATTATTTTATTTTATTTTGTTTGTGGTAATCCACCTCTGCATCGTCTTTTTCCCTTTCTTTGCTCTTCTCCTGTTTTCTCTGTCTGTCTCTCTCTGCCAGCCTCTTCCTCCTCTCTTCTTCCTCCTTTAGAGCTTCCTGTGTCTCCTTTGCCAGCTGCTTCACCTCCAGAATCCTCCGGATCTTCTTCCGGCCTTTAGGCGTACTGCTCAGCCCTTCATCTTCTTCAGTGGTGTTAGCAGAATCCTAATACATGCGCACACTCAAAATCAGTGCAGTCAACTCTGCATAACTAAATTAATGACAGATCAATTGCAAAGTTGCTTTGCAATTACAGGGACTAGTACTGAAATCTATGGATCTCTTGCTCTCTCTCACACACATATTTCATACCTGTTCTGTAGGTTTGTGAACACCATCACCAGTGGCTGATTTCTTCTCTTTAAGACTGAGAAACATTAGGGAAGAATGACAAAGAATTGCACAAAAAATAATAATAATAATAATAAAGGTTGATGAGGCGTAGGCAATATTAGCCTCATAGCTGCATGGTTTAACAAAGAGAAGCTATTTTCAGTTTCAGTTATGCAGTGCAGTCAACTCTGCATAACTAAATTAATGACAGATCAATTGCAAAGTTGCTTTGCAATTACAGGGACTAGTACTGAAATCTATGGATCTCTTGCTCTCTCTCACACACATATTTCATACCTGTTCTGTAGGTTTGTGAACACCATCACCAGTGGCTGATGATGTTCAATTCAAAAAAAAAACATTGAAATGTTTTTTCAATTAAAAAAACTCCCCTTTATATAAGAAATGTCTAACCCACCTTTTCTACATACCATGAATCTCTTAAATAAATCTCCAATATAGTAGACAAAAACACTTTAATTAAAGACATATGATATACATTATCATATATATTACTGAGCATTTTTATTGCTCCATTTGTCAAGATATTTTTTTCAAATGAAAAAAAAGTGGTAGAAACTTCAAAAGATTTTTCGATTACATTTTTTAGATTTTTCGAAAACATGCCTTCTACACATAGTGCAGGTGTTAGAAAGATTGAGTAACAAGGCTGTTCAGCTATTGGGTGAACTGAATAACACTCCCTTGTGGAGAAGTTCCTAATAAGTTAACATGAATATGTGCCACTTACAGCTCCATGAACACCTGTTTGCATTGTGTATATATATAGAAAAATAAAAATTAAACTAAGTATTCCTGATAAGCGGTTTTACCTCGTTTCCTCATCCTCCGATTGGCTGAGCTCTTCACTCAGAGCTGATTCCTCACTGCATGAACTGCCATCATCACTACTAACTGCAGACATTGAGGAAATATTAAATATATTTGCTTAAAGTTATTAACATTCTACTCTAACAGGATACAAACAAATATCTTAAACCAACACACAAGACTAAACACTGGATTTAAACTGGAGAGGTATTTTAAAAATTAAATATTATATAAGTTTCAAAGAACTGTATAAATTTGCCCTAGGACTAGATAACTTCCACTCTGATGTGGCACAACGTTTGCACAAGCCGCATTTTAATATTTCCCAATAAATGAAATTCAGAAAATGCACCAGTGAGCTACGTTTTTACAAACCAATGATCGGATCTGCACTCTTATCGATTTTCGTTTTCCTCATCTGATCATGAGGTTTTTTGCTCTCTGTTTTTGGCACCGCCTCTGGAGGGGCAAGGCCACAGCGCAGGAGGTGGTGACGGGACAGGGGAGCCAAGCTCTGGTCTTCAGGATCAGAGCTGTTATCAGTGGGGCCACCTACAGACAAAATATTTGGACAAACATGATCAAAAAACACACAATGTACCATAAGGGCTGCCAAGGACACATTTTATGCTGTTAACTCCCCCACACTCCAATAGTTTAGATTCAGCTAACAAACAGTAACAAAAGATGTTTAGATGTATAGATGTCTCTATATATTTTATTATCACTTTAGTAAATGTACCTGTATCATCTTATCAGCACATTTTAAAAGGGCAGGAAAACAATACATTGTATGTATTGTATGTACCTTATTATCCTCATAGTAATTTTACAAACTACTTTTAAAAGGAGCAGAAGTGTCAGCACTACCATTAGGCAATCACAAATTCAATTGCTGACAAAGCGCATCTAGGACCTCCACTCTCCAAATACACTTCCACATTGAGACTAGTACTCACTGTCTTCTGTTATGTTCCCATCTGTCTGTTTCCTGTTGTTTTCTTTCGGTCCATCCTCATCATCTCTCTCTGATGCCTTCCTCTCATCCGAGCTGCTCTCTTGGTCAGATTCGGAGGAAACACCAGCTCTGATCTGAGCCAACAGAATCTGCTTTGCAATTCTACAAACATCCAGCAGAGGGGAGGAAGAGGAGAAAAGCTACTTAGTTGCTGATTAAATTGAGCATTATTTTTTGAAAAGTGCCTTACCACTTTATAAAGCGTTGAGTTTAAGGAAATAAAATATTTAGGCAACAGACACAAACTGACTGGAAAGATTTAGAAATACTCAATTTGAAAATAAATCAAGGGCATTCCAACTTGAAACTTCTGCATGACACTAAATAAAGGGCTGTTTCAGACAGTGAGAAAAGCCTGGTGTAGTCATGTGTACTGCCTGTATTCCACAAGTATGTGAAAGCGTTCCTCCTGGTTATTTGTGGGTCCAGTATTACTGCCTTGATTAAATTCTTAGAAATCTGGTGCCTTTCTACTGGGGGGACAGAAAAAAAAGACCTTTTAAATATTCATTATGGTGTCAATTAAAAAAAAAAGAGCAGAAACTCCCATTTATTATATCACAAAAAGGAATATTAACCATGACCAATTCCTGTATGTAGCAAAGATATGAACACATCTTCAAATTCTCCCAGAATGCCCAAGAACACCAAAATAATGCTCAATTCTAGAACTTCTCTCCCAGTACAGATTATTTTAATCAGAGAGTTCTGATATCAGAACAATGTCATCACAAAAATGCTATATAATTTAATCTCAAAATGGATGAACTGTATTGTTGCAATTGTTGGGGCACTAGGTGATTATTTCTTCATGAAATAAAGAATATGAATTAAAAATATTGTTTTAGCAACGGAATAAGCACAAGTGCAATTTGTGACTAAGAGAGCATTTGGGGGAAAATAAATAAATAAATAAATAAAACACACACTCTGGGCTGAACTCCCTGTTTGCTGTGTTTTACTTGCTTGGCCACCTTGGTTAAGGCACTAGTGTAGTGTTCAGTGTTCACAATGTGATACACTACAATAACAGACAATTGAGTATCTACTCAACTTTACTCAAAGACATTCTGTAAATAGAAAAACTCATAAGAATACAACAATGTATAAATGAAGGCACAGAGACGAGACTAGTGTGGGGTAAATTTATTTATTACAACGTCGCTTACATACACTGGTACTTACAATTTTGTTTGCTCTGTATCCATTCTTCTGCATGCACTTTTAAACTTAAAAAGGAATTGACATGTTTAAATTGAAATAAGAAAAAAAGCAATAAATAACAAAAAAGGGACATTAGCATGCAGTTGTTTTGGAATTGGTTTCTTTTTTCCTGACATGAAGGATGTGGTCCAACTATTGAGGCGAGGAAGGGTCCAGTGAAAAGGAGGTTGAAGAGAAAGGGGGAAAATGAGAAAAAAACTTAACAAATGATAGGTTTAAAAAGAGAATGAAACAAAAAGGCAGGTGTAGATTGTACAGTGAGAAAGATGGAGCAACAGTTTGAGAAAGTGAGAGAATAAGAAAGAAAAGAAAAGAAGAGCAGGTGTGAGTAGCTGGGCAGGGCAACCTGGAATACGGCTCACCTCACCCTATATGCTGCAGAAACAAAGAAAAACACGGGAGAGAAGAAAGAAAAACATTCACACTCTTTCTGAAGCTTTTCATTTACCCCACACAGCCTCTGGCTCTGCTCAATTCACAGAACCGAAAATCTCTCAGCTAACGTACAAACACTGTCAAACGTGTAATATGAGAATAGTCTTAATGTTCAGTGAAAATGGCCATCCTGAAAGACAGCAATGCCTTAAGTTAGTGAACATAAGATATCCCCCCTCCCTAAAAAGAATAATGAAATAACACAAATGATTAATGAGCCTATTCACAATTCACACACATCTTGTTTCCTTCACAGTTAACAGATTGGTTGAACAAGCTTTACCGAATCCTGAGGACAGGCCCATTAAACCTAAAGACAAACACTAGCACTTAGTGTCCAAACATCAGCACCCAGCGTCTCACAATTACATCTCACAATTACAAATTCATGATTAATATATATATATATATATATATATATATATATATATATAAATAAAACAATCGTTTTTTTTATCTAGAAGGAAAAAAATAATAATAAATTTTAAACTGAACATAAAAGGGTACATATTCATATCTGAGTGGAGTTTATAGATTACTCAATTTGACTGTTAAAACCATTTTCAAGTCTCTTCTTTCAAAGATAGTCTCTGCAGCTAAAAAAAAGAGTGATTGCCACATTTTAAAATAAACAATAACTTAATAAATCAATGGTCTTTTCCCAAGAAGCCCATGGTTATTTCACCAAGCCAAATCCAGGCCTCATTCTGAATGTGCTACAAGAGCACAGCTTCATGGACAGTGTGTGCTTGAATTTAGTTTCAATTAGTATTCTTAGTTCCCAAACGCAGCGTCATTAAAAGGTTAATGTAATACATTACCTGTTTGTTTTTTGTTGCAAGCATACAAATGTATTTTTATAAAGTAGTCTTATAAAGACAACACTGAAAACATTTTCTTTGAATTTTGTCATTACATAAAAGTGCAAAAAAAAAAAATACAGATTTTGGCCGAAATATTTAATCTAAAATCTAAAATTTATATTTATTGTAAACAATTTACACTAAAACTTTGATATACCTTATGGGAAATATCTTTGAGAACGCTGAAATGCAGCTTTTTCTCTTTTTCTGAGCATGCCATCATCTTCGATCTGCTTATTTTAAATAACTACAGTCCAAAGACAGTCCAGTAGCGTTTTAAACTGGGAGCTAAATATTATCTTATAAAAAACGCTAAATGAATAAGAATAGTTTGAATAAGCTACAGTTACTCATTTGACTAAACGTGACTGTTTATGTTCTGTGAAGCTTGCCCAATCTCAACAGATGTTATGAAAGAACATTTGCAAGTACAGGACTTATAGGTCATTTCGAACCTTAACTACAAATTCTTGAAAGCATACAGACTAGAAAAATGGTGTTCATTGTTTCATTGTTTTTTTTTTTTGCAAACCCTTCACCCCTTACCTTCACATCTCACCAGTGAGAGCCATGAGCCAATAATCAAAATTAGAGTCACTGCTCATTATGTATTGATCTTTAGATTATTTAAAAAAAAAATAAATAAAAAATAATAATAATAATAATAAGGATTCATCCACACCACTATAAATTCCTAATCACTGTGGTTTATCACAGGCACAAATGTGACTTGAGCAAAGTGGCTTATTTTCAAGTTGTTTTCATCTGGCTTAAAGTGGCACACAAGAAAATGAAGACGAAACATGGCTAGTTTGTCGCTTCTTGGACGTTCATGTACGTCTGTTTGTACAACCCCCTCCTTCCATTGTAACAACACGTGCTTAATGGCTAATGCTATTTTTGAGATCTGGACACCTACACAAGGCAATTCTCCAACTGCACAGATGAAAAGGAACAATATTAACTAAGGTTGGCCCTCCTCTAACACAACAAGCTGGGTCATCACTAGTCACAATCCAAAGATTTCAAAAACAAAAAAACGTGACATATCATGAAAACCATGCTAGAAAAACAAACACTGAATTTTCACACCATATACACTGCACAGTATGTCAAAAACAAAAATCCTTCGTAATCTAGCCTAACAAACCTGTTTAATACCATATATACAAAGAGTAAAAATCAGTCCAACTGTCATAAAATCTCAAACGAATATCACCCTGAAATCTCCAAATGAAGGCCAACCCCCACCACCCCAATACTTACTTTCTTTTCCTACTACATAAAATATATGCTACCTTCTCTGCACGCAATGCATTTGCAAATGCATTCAATAGGGTAAACCGCCTAGAAGAGAAATAAAAATCTCCCAATATGACACTTAACTCCGTAAGACTGATCTGTATAGCTTGCTTTTTTATTTTATTTTTTTTTTCTTTAAGTACACCTACCGTTAGCAAACCAAACAGCCCTTGAAATGTCTGACCGACAATACTGCACTTCCAGAACCGTCAGGTTGCGGCCTACAACACACACACAAGACAAACACAGCAATAAGTGCTTTCTTGCCAAGAGCAGGTGTGGAATGCAGCCCCTGTTCTAAAACTAACACTAAAACGTTAATAAAAAAAAATATCCAGCCACTTATTTCTCATTTCTGAAAATAAAGAATAGAAAAATAGACACTAGAGATCTAGGTGAAGTTCTTACCAATGAACACCGAGGCAAAATGAATACACAATATAACTCTGGCAAAAAAAGCCTATCACTGGACCAGATTCCAGGGCAAGTGGGTTCAATTTTTCAAGGTGCCATCACTAAGTAACATCCATCAGTTTCCTCTAGGTGCAAACACACTGAAAGGCAGTTAGATAAACAGATACTTAAATGCGCTCTGTGACAAGGTGGCATGAAACAAACAGAATATACACAACTGGTGTGGAAAGGAGGGCCATCAACACATTGGTGGACTGTTCTTTTTTGTTTGCTTTGCCTGGTTGTTATTAGAATATATCTAGAATATGTGCATATGTAGTGAAATTGCTTCACTCTACATTATTATTACAAAAAATATATTAATAAAATAATAATAATAATTAATAAGATAAAGACAACTATATATGTTTAAAATAAATTACAGCTGAACACAAGACAACCAAAACAAAAGCTACTGTCAATTTAGGTATAGCACTCAAATATAACACAATCTTAATCTTCACTTTAAACTGTAGGCTTTAATTTAGTCCCCACCTAACTAACCAACTCTCAAACAAAAAAAAAATGTGAAAATTGAATTACTTTATATAGTCATATGGAAAATTAAAGCTCTAATCAAATCACTTTGAGGTATTTGAAAATTTCTCTACAGCAAAATTTAAATATGGCATTTTACTGCAAAACCCTTTTACTACAAAAATTTGTGGAGTTTAAATATTAGAAGTAAAAACAATATATAAAAACGTACCCTAACACACAACCCCCCCCCCCAAACACCACCCCCAAAATGTAGCATCTCGAAAATAATTGAGAACAATGCATTACAATGTCTAGCCAAAGTGTATTCTCTGTAGAGAAAGTATTAGCTTTGCTCACGTACAAAAGAATACAACATTATTTGATGTGTGGGATCCCAAACTTTTTCATATGACTGTATGCATGAGGGTTACATGTTGAGTCTGCGGAGTGCGAGGCCAGTGCTGGCGGCAGCTCGAGCATGGCGTGTGCGTGTCAGAGTGTGTGGCATGTCTGAAGCCTGCAAGGCCTGTTTTAGGCGTGCTGGGACCACCCCGCTGTTTGAAGGGTTACATTCAGCAGGACAGCTCTTGAGCTGAGAGAGTGTGTGGGAAACATCAGCACACTCTGAATCCGAATCGTACCTATTCTCAACATCATCCTCCACCAGGACCAGAGACGGACTGGGTTGGCCATCCACTTCATCCCCTAGAATTAGCATGGAATATGAGAGAGCGAGAGAAAGATTACATTTAATTATTCATTTTCATCCTAACCTGAAAAAATTTATAAGATGTAAATAATAATAAAAAAGCATTGTCAGAGCTGCAGAGAACCCTAAATGGGAAAAGGAAATCCTTCCATCCTTGAGTATCTACTTAAAGCAACACTAGGTAAGATTTGGTATTTTTGTTCCTGGGCTCCCCCTAGATGAAATCAAGGGTATGGATGGGGTAGTTTTCTATCCTATCTCCAAAAGTTATATAGTGAAGTTTCTGCAGTGTGAAGCCTGGAGTAGCAATGACAGAGGCTCCATATACACTATTGAAAAGGTAAAAACACTACCTAGTGTTGCTTTAAATATAAAAAGCTGTTCAATTTAGAGCAAGAATAGAAAGAAAAAAGAAAGGGGTGGTTTCTGATTTCTGTATAGTGCTGTAAGAAGCTCACCCGAAGATTGTTGGTGGAATGTTCCAGATCCTAGCAACGTCACATCACTCAGGGGTTTAATCTTTTGGTCCTGATCCTCTGAGTCACTGCTCCGTCCACTCTCCATCTCTTGAGCTCCAAGATCACTTGACGAACTCTCGCTCGGAGCTGTGGTTTTTGTGACCTTATGTGGGTGGGCCACAGGCCTCCTGACTTTTGACCCCGTAACACTGGTACCAGAAGCTGAAGAGGAGGAGGAAGATGATGAGGATGGTGAAGACGATCTCTCTTTAAGTTTGCGTTTACGCGAGTTTCTTTCTTGGCAAGGCGGCGTGGTTTTGACAAGGCCAAAGAGACACCTTTTCCGCACTTCTTGGTTTGGCCCATCACTGTTGGCTGCCCCCTCTTCGTCGCTGGTCGCCCCAGCAGGGGCTTGCAGCAGCACCACGGGAACTTCATCAGAATCAGAGTCCTCTGCTAGGTGAGGCAGTTTAGCCACGGTGGCAGTGTCTGTACGGCGCCGCCGCGGTGTTGTCTTTACACGAGGAGAGCGTTTGTTCCCTTCCGCCAAAGTCAAATCTTCAATTTCATCTTCTTCGTCATCCTCATCCTCCTCCTCATCTGTGTTCTCATCCTCCACTATCACTATCTCTGCTGTTTCATCAATTTCACCCACCTTCTCCTCCTCTTTTCCATCTATCCCTTCATCGGTCCTTTCTCTGACCTCCACCTCAGGGCCTTTAGTCTTTTCCTCCTTCACTCCTGCAGTGGCTTGTGCTTCTGCCTTAACTGCAGCAGTAGCAACATTAGCTTCAGGGTTATCATCAGCATTAGAGGCTTCACATACAGGCACAGGCGTCAGTTTCACTACCAGTTCCTTAGTGACTCCCCCACCTCTGGCACCTGCTCCCTTCCGCGACCGGCCCCTCGCCCTTGAACGGACACCTCCGGGTTTGGAGCCCAACTCCCGATCTAGAGCATCCTGCATACGAAAGAAATGGGATATTTCAGACTTTTTTCCCCAAACAAGACTGGCTTGAAACAAAAAGATCAAGAGAAAAATGTGCATTCAGTTTTAGCTATGACAGAAAATATGAAAAGGGTACTGCTATGTGGAGCTGGACAATAAGGCCAAATTTTAATCACTATTTCTTTTTCATTCATTCATTCATTCATAATATATATATATTTTTTTAAAGGCCATCCAATCAATAAAATACTTGTTGCCATGAACTAGGCGAAATTTACATTCGCCTTTATATGGTCTTATACATGAATTTACTGTAATATTAGGAGCATATACAGGCGCTAGTCATAAAATTAGAATATCATGAAAAAGTTGATGTATTTCACTAATTCCATTCAAAAAGTGAAACTTGTATATTATGCTCATTCATTACACACAGACTTATATATTTCAAGTGTTTATTTTTTTTAATTTGATGATTATAACTGACAACTAATGAAAACCCCAAACTCAGTTTCTCTGAAAATTTGAATATTATTTAAGACCAATGCAAAAGAGGATATTTAGAAATGCTGGCCAACTGAAAAGTATGAACATGTACAGCACTCAATATATAGTTGGGGCTCCTTATGCCTGAATTACTGCAACAACGCGGCGTGGCATGGAGTCGATCAGTCTGTGGCACTGCTCAGGTGTTATATGAGAGCCCAGGTTACTCTTATAGTGGCCTTCAGCTCTTCTGCATTGTTGGGTCTGGCGTATTGCATCTTCCTCTTCACAATACCCCACAGGTTTTCTATGAGGATAAGGTCAGGTGAGTTTGCTGACCAATTAAGAACAGGGATACCATGGTCCTTAAACCAGGTACTGGTAGCTTTGGCACTGTGTGCACGTCCTGTTGTAAAATGAAATCTGCATTTCCATAAAGTTGGTCAGCAGCAGGAAGCATGAAGTGCTCTAAAACCTCCTGGTAGATGGCTGCATTGACCTTGGACCTCAGAAAACACAGTGGACCAACACCAGCAGATGACATGGCACTCCAAACCATCACTGACTGTGGAAACTTTACAATGGACCTCAAGCAACGTAGATTCTGTGCCTCTCCTCTCTTCCTCCAGACTCTGGGACCTTGATTTCCAAAGGAAATGCAGAATTTACTTTCATCAGAGAAAGTAACTTGGACCACTCTGCAGCAGTCCAGTCCTTTTTGTCTTTAGCCCAGGTGAGACGCTTCTGACGCTTGAAACAGGGAATGCGACGCTGAAACCCATGTCTTGCATACGTCTGTGTGGTGGTGGTTCTTGAAGCACTGACTCGAGCTGCAGTCCAGTCTTTGTGAATCTCCCCCACATTTTTGAATGGGTTTTGTTTCACAATCCTCTCCGGGGTGTGGTTAGCCCTATTGCTTGTACAGTTTTTCTACCACATCTTTTCCTTTCCTTCGTTTCTCTATTAAATGTGCTTGGACACAGAGCTCTGTGAATAGCCAGCTTCTTTAGCAATGACCTTTTGTGTCTTGCCCTGATTGTGTAAGGTGTCAATGGTTGTCTTTTGGACAACTGTCAAGTCAGCAGTCTTCCCCATGATTGTGGAGCCTACAGAACTAGACTGAGACCATTTAAAGGCCTTTGCAGGTGTTTTGAGTTAATTCGCTGATTAGAGTGTGGCACCAGGTGTCTTCAATATTGAACCTGTTCACAATATTCTAATTTTCTGAGATACTGAATTTGGGATTTTCATTATATGTCAGTTATAATCACCAAATTAAAAGAAATAAACACTTGAAATATATCAGTCTTTGTGTAATGAATGAGTATAGTATACAAGTTTCACTTTATGAATGGAGTTAGTGAAATAAATCAACTTTTTCATGATATTCTATGACCAGCACCTGTATATGCTCCTAATAGTGTGCTGCATTATCAAGCTACTTTCGTTGGCGTGCTAACAGGTAATATTTAAAAAAAAATAATTTATCAAACTCTACTGCCCATAATATAACAACACTGAGCTAAAATATATCGCAAATCAATTCAAAAGTCACTCTATCACCCAGCACTACTCTTTTGACTGCATTATATACTGCATACCTGTAGCGCCCCCTGTGCCTGGTGCAGGTCCCGCAATATGGTGCGGAACATCTTCAACCTCCTGGCTCTTTCCATGTCCTCTTCCTCACTCGCCTCTTCATTCTTTTCACTATGCATGAATGTCGTAAAAGACTGGTTCAGAGATGCTGTCATTTCCACGACTCGCTGCATACGCTGGCAGAGTCCCTGGGAGGGTGCCATTCCCAAAGCCAGCCCAGCCACCATCCCACTCCGCCCACCTCTCTGCCTCCGCCGGCCCCCAATTCCTCGCCCCATGGAACTTCCCCTTTCATTAGATCGTTTGCGAGCCCAGATCTTCTCCAGGTTCTGCAGGACTGCGTCACAGGCCAACACTAGGTCAGTTAGTGGTTCTGGGCTACAGACGTAGCAGTACCACTTCCGCTCCTCCTCCAGAATACATGACAGCTCCCTCCTCCCCAGATTCCGCAAGACACACTTTTTACAGAAGGCATTACTGCAGTAATCGCAGCCAATCAGACTGCCTCCCTCAGCACACCATCTGTAATGAGAACAAATCACAATGCGGTAATTAATCCTAGAAGTTAAATTTTGTGTTACAAAATTTGGTGTTACACAGTGTAATAATTTGTAGTAGTGATTGGTGAGAAAATGTCAATTTCCTACCTGCACTGTTCATCCATTCCCTCTGCGTCTTTACTTATGTCATCACTCATATAATACTTAAAACACGACTGGAAAACCAAAAACACAAAGACCTTTATTAGAAAGTGAATGAAGGTAAAAAAAAAAAAATCTTTAAAATGTCACAACAGCCCTCCTGACAGAGGAAATGTTTCTCAGCCCTGTGTCTCAAATCCACAACTAACTTGCCCTAGACAACCATTAAAGTTGACCCCTGACTGCATTACCCCTGGTTTGAAACATACGCACCTTGCAGATGAGTACTTTCAGGGCTGGGTGCCGGTAGACAGAGTCTCTCAAGAAATGGTTCACCTGCTGACCACAGGCTGTACAGTTTACTCTCTCTATGTCACACCTACCTATATACAAAGCAAGAAACACAGTGTTGCTTACTACACAGCACATTGCAAAATAAAAAAAAAATGCCACAACATAATTAACAAAGAAAAACTAACAAATTAACATTACAATAGTTTGGCACAAAGAATGGGTTAGAATTTCAATATGTTCTTCTTTAAAAAGGGATGCATTATGAAAATGGGTAATTAAATAAATAACTTGCTCAGCGCATGTGTTAATTAATTTGTGGATCGAGGCATAAGCAGAAAAATGAGAGAACTGGCAAAACAAAAGAAGGAAAGCAAACCAGTCAAGACTCAGTTACTGTGTGCCTCTCAACACAACAGCTTCACACTGTGTGAGAGCTGCCTGTTACTCATTGTCATTTAAAGGTGAAGGCACTGAAACCAGTCATTCCAGACAGCACTGTTTAGAGAGAAGGTAAATGCCGCTGTGGTGTTTGATCAAAACATGTCACAAAACCGTAGAACTGTGTTCACATGTGGAAAGGGGGTAGAATATTTCCCCTTTGTTGTTGTGTTTACTAAAAGGGTTATAAGTATCATATTATTTGGTAATCTATCAACATGTAAATTTTAACCAAATAGTGCGTTTATCTCACCTCTGCGTTTGTCTGAAACATCCCTGTTCTTGCCGACGCGTTTCCCGCGGAATTCTGGACCACGGAACTCATCACGGGTTTCATTAGCTACAGGTTCCGGCAGCACAAAAACTGTACCTGTGAGAAAGCAAAAATAAACAATTTAATAAACAAACTATTAATTAACTCATTGTTTCATTACACAGGATGACAAAATCAGCTAAATCATTTTTTCCATTTCATTTTATTTTAATCAAAATAAACTACAATACCAGATTAAGTGAGTAAATACAAACAACCCTGTGTTTATGCTAGAAGGCCTCAAATTGTTCATGGCATTTATGGCCAGTCTTATGGGTGTATTCAGTGCTGATCATCATGTTTCTTGTGGACGTGGGAATGTCAGCACATCCCTGTCAATTGTGTCATTTGTAACTCAACAGAATTTGTCATCCATTGCTATGTTTTGCTTGCACCATATTGCAATAAATATCCTGCTCTCATAAGAAAACAACTGGCCGTCTATCACTTTGTCCGTTTAGTGTGAATAGGGGATACAAGGTCTGTTATCTGTCTAAATCAAAACACCCTTCCCCTGGCCATCCCCCCAATGCACACCTTTGGGCAGACAGGTTGTGTCCGGTTCACTGGAGTTGATGGACAACACATCCTCTGTTTCACTTTCAGAAGAAACGTCAGACTCATTCAGTCCACTGTGCTTTGTCACCACCAATGGTTTCCTGCTTTTAACAGCACATTTAATAAATGTTTACTTACATGCTTAACACTCAGACTTCTTGTTTGAATATTGCACCCGCACTCTCTGTGTACACACACATGCAGACTTACCTTTTTGAACGAGGTGCGGGAGTTGGCTTAGTCTCTGATGAGCTACTAGGCTGAAAAAGGAAATAAACCAATCAATCACATTGCACTGTCACAACAAACAGTGGTATAATTCAGTGCCACATGGAGGAGGAAAGTTTTTTACCTGTGAAACAGCTTAGATCTAAACCACATAATATGGGTAAGAAACAATGCAGCAAGACTTCAAAAATATAACCCAGCAGTTCTCAATCCTGGTCCTAGAGCACCTGAGGCATTACTTAGTTACGGTGGGTGTGTTAGAACTGAGAGCACAAATTGCAGGACAGTCATACCCCAGTACCAGGACTGAAAACTTATGGTCTAGACGTATATGTATGCAGTGAGTACATAGAATTTCTGAAAGTCTCTGGTGAGCTGAATATAGCATTTGTATTTGCATGTACCTCTTCTGTGGCTCTTGCTGCAGCCTGCTGCTGCTCAATAAACTCCTTGGCCACTGCACCTGTGGCACGGGACACCATTTATAATGGTAAATATAAGACAACTGTAGTCTAAGTCACGTATCACTCCACTTTACATATGTTCTATTAACAATTCATTAATGACCATCAGCAGCAAAGGGGTTTTAACAGCATCAGAAGTGACCTTGGGTTTGAGGGTTTTTAATACAGCTAACAACATGTTACAGAGCAGCCTGTGGTAACACAGACCTACACAAACTAATACACAGAACTTTGCATTTATATTTGTTACTGTGGCATATGGAACTGGCAAATACAAAAATACCAATTGCTAGATACAGATAGGTGTGTTTGGGTGTCTATATGAGTGCAATTAAATTAACTCACCACTCCAGTGTCCAGGCATGCTGTTTTCACTGCCCTGCTCTGTAGACAGTGCCAGAAATTCATGGAGTTTATTGATCAGCACGCCCAACTTACCACTGCCACTTCTGCTAGCCCCAGCAACAGGTTCAGGCCTACGACAATAATATAAAATAAATAAATAAAAAATTAAGTGACTATTCATGACAGAACGTTCCATCACAGACTGCAACAGCTCCAACTGTCACTACAAAGATTGGGATGAATAGAATAACAAAGCTTTTGTATTCATCTTCTAAGGCCAAATAATGTAAACAATAACCAACACAAACCAGATGACTCTACACCATTACGCGATGCTTGGGTCTAGTTTGTGTGTACATTACAAAAAACTAATAGCACAAACTAATGCAGGTCAGGTTTTGGTAAATGGATGTACTTTTATTTTTAAGTAGTAATTTGGGCACCTCCACAGTGCCTGTGCATGTATAACAAATAGTAATTATGCTTAATTACACAAACACTACCATATTTTCCGCACTATAAGGCGCACCTAAAAAACTCAAATTATCTCAAAAGCCGACAGTGCGCCTTATAATCCGGTGCGCTTTATATATGGACCAATATTGAGCCAGGTCTCGCAACTACGGTAAGCAGCCGCCTACTTCATTTTCTTCCGCGCGCGGTGCATGCTGGATATATACCGGAATATATATTTCATTTCCATTTGTTTTTTATGTAAAGACCCCAAAATGGCTCCTATTAAGAGACACGCATATGACGCAGAGTTTAAACTCAAGGCGATCAGTCACGCAGAAGAACACGGGAATAGAGGAATAACTTAGTAAAGTGAGCTTTACGTGTTTGTTTTGTGTGTTGTGTGATTTTAACGTTTGAGCAACGTTGAGTTATTGATATATTGTTATCGCTTTGCACTATTTCGAGTGTTACTATATTGTGATTATTATTATTATTGAATCGAGGAAATCCCCACCCCCCCACGATGTGGGGTATATTAACATTGCACTACATGTTTTACCTTAAACTACGCTGGGTTGTAATCTATTAATAAAGTTGAACTGACCTATCTGACTGTTTTGTTGACATTCCCTTTAGCGCAGCTCCATCTAATTGATGCATAACGTAACCCCCAGCCTCTACTGTAGCGTCTATTGTATGCGCCTTATAATCCGGTGCGCCTTATATATGGACAAAGTTTTAAAATAGGTCATTCAATGAAGGTGCGCCTTATAATCCGGTGCGCCTTATAGTGCGGAAAATACGGTACACTGATGTAGTTTGCACAGTAGCTAATTTCTGTGAAATTTTGTGTGACTTTAACTAAATAAACTTGTTACCTTATATTAGTCTTATCAGCTGATAATTAAATCCAGCTGACTTTCAACTAATAACCGGCTGTCTCTAAAATATTTTTTTGAAGAGTCATTTTAGAAATTTCAGCCTGAGAGTGTGCCGCTTGGACGCATGAGTTGGACGCTTGAGCAAAAAATGCTTTGAAGCTGATGGGAGTCTGGCAAAACTAGGTTTGCCTTGTCTTTTTTGTTGAGTCTGAGTCTATAGAACATTCTGCAGCCAGTGAGGATAATTAGCTTACAGCAAAAATTTCCCCATGCCTATGGGATAGAAACAAAGCACATGCTTAGTTATCTCATTCTTTATGAACGCCCAGTTACACAAAGTTTTACTGAGGCAGTGGATCTCTTTGGTTCCAGTTAGTGCAGAAAAATATACTGACTGACAAACGATCTGTTAGGGAGGAAGTAATTTTATACACAGGGAGCTCTATCACATGCTCTCATACAGCCTGTGGTTTGTAAAGCTTACAGTTGATCTAAATTTTAGCTGATAAACCGAGCAGCTAGTATCAAGTACCAAACAAAAGTTGTTGTTCATGAGGGAGAAAAATGCAAATATTTGGCTAAAAATGGCAACTTCTTGTTCAAAAATTTGAACTTGAAGTGTTTTTTGTAAATGTTTCACATCTATCTCCAGCGCAGCCAAAGCATTAACAGAACTTAACTTGTAAAACAACAATCAATCTCACAACCTCATGAGGTTGAAGTAGTGCTGGGCGATATGTGCACAAATCAATACCATAATTAATTGTACATTTTACCACGATTACTTAACGATTCATTTGTTTTTGTATTTTTGACCCTCATACGTCAGTGACGAGGCTTGTACTGTAAATATGCTCCAGTATTAAAGCTGGGATATTTTTTCTAATATTGCTGGAGCTTGTTCCTCTCTTGTGTTTTTAAGCACAGTTTATATTTGTTGTGTGATTGTGCATTGGTCACAGAAACTGTTTTTCCCTCAGCATTTACATTTGACTTTATTGTTCAGTGTCTTCTTAATTATAGTCAAAACACAATACGTCCAAACCACAGACGCTGTGTTTTTCTTTGGTACTAACTGCTGGAGTCGCTCAGTCTGCCTTGGAGTTTAAGTTGCTTCCATATGTCAGAA
This sequence comes from Hoplias malabaricus, assembly GCF_029633855.1. NCBI lineage: Eukaryota > Metazoa > Chordata > Actinopteri > Characiformes > Erythrinidae > Hoplias > Hoplias malabaricus. The sequence goes on along the minus strand of NC_089801.1, from coordinate 38,793,961 downwards.
TCACATGACTAGCTTGTTAGCATGTTTTAAATGCACAGTACATACAGTGGGGACATAAGAGAATAATCAACATAGACATAATCAACATAGACAATGTCAATTAGAAGTCCTGAATCGACATAATCGATGATTATGATTAGTTTTTGATTAGTTGCCCAGCCCTAGGCTGAAATCAGCTTTTTGTTCACACCCCCCCCCATTTCATCTTTAAATGGTGCAGTGACACAAAGGTGACAGTATGTACCTTCTGCACCATTTGACGTGCAAAGGGAAAACTGATTTGATTTTGAGGTCTACAAGAAGCAAGTATTTTATTTTGCTTTAGCCTAAGCAAACAATAATAACGCAAACAGAGAGGTGTTGCTGCACTGAATAATTATGTTGAAAACGAATTAACAATATCAGCTGGCGCTCAGTACACGCACACACAGCGGTGCAAACACTCACATACCAGGTTAAATGACAAAGATACTCATCGTATTGGCCCAAAATATTCAAAATCAGTGCATCCCTACTTCCAACATATGCTGTGATTTTCTGTGTGTTGCTGCAAACCCACCGCACAACACCTGATTTAGGCAGGAGAACAGCAGATTCTAGTTTCTATAAAACTCCACTGAAACAAACATAAGGTGAGCTGAGTCATGACACATACCTGAGCAGGTCAAGAACAATTGCAAGTGGACACATACTATCACTCATTTAGAAACTGCTCCACGAGGTGGTGCTACACAGTGCTTTGTATTATATATATATATATATTTTTTCTTCTCAGCATTAAGCTAAGCCTGGACCTTCATAACAGAGCATAGCTAAAGAGCCTAATATCATACAGCACTAACAAACAAACTCAGTGCTTTGAATCAAACTGTCAACATGGAGCAAAATACTGTGCTGGTTGAACTGCAATTAGCAACATATTTTTCTTGTTGAATGCAACAACAAAAGTAATGATGCACTGATACTGTATTTGGGCCGACACGATAACCAATAAGCAGCACCTTGTTGTAGCCGATACCAATAAAAAATAACCAATAACTTAACATTCGCAAATTCACTTTGGATTAAAAGAAAAATCATCATCATGGGTTGTAATAGGACTACTTTTTGTGCAAGCACAAAAAGGTGCCAAGTTATCCATTGTAATATCAGCTAAAAGTTCAATATCAGACAGATAATGGTAACTTTAAAAAAAATTCACACATGGACAAATAAAATATCGGCCACCGAAGTATTGCGCATCACTAAACAAAAGTGAAGATATTCTTGTTCTGATTTTCTATTCCATCTTAAAATTTTACAGGATTATTTACATTTTTGGTCCTGTAAAATTAATGGTACAATATGCAAATAACCAACCCACGCATCCACATAAAAATAACACTTATACAATTTCCAGTCAATACAGCCAAAAGAGAGAAAAAAAAAATTCAGAAAACATTTAACAGCATATTACACAGAAGCATGGCAAATTCTAATTCTAAAGCAATATTAATAATACAAGTGCAAAGAGAAACTAGGCAAGCCTAGTTTCGCCAGAATGCCATTTGCCATGCAGCCATTGTCACAGAGGTGTTTCTGGCATTTTAAAAACAGGAAAGCCCAAAATACATACCCTTGTCATTGGAAGGTCTGGAGAAGCTTTAGTGCTCCATATTAATGTCTTTGTTTACATATGGCTTTTATTATGTGATTGTGTTGTACAGAAAATATGGGGGGCAGGACTAATAAATGCAGAAATGAAAAAAGGAGCACCAAGTATTATTAATAATCAGTGCCATATAGCATCCGTGTTATTTTGTTTAAAAAAAATGCTAGATGATCTACCACAAAAGAACCAAGACAACAAAACATTTTGCTGATTTTAAGAATTACAATTATTTATTTATTGAAAGTAACTGGTTAGAGTAAAACACATGAAGTTTAATGTGACTGTGTGCAGCTATATGGAGGTTTATAAACACACTAATGCCACAAAAATTCTCCCTACCAATTCCATTTACAATTTTTCAGACAAAGACAAAAAAATAATACAAATTCAGAACCTAGCTAGAAAAAAAAAATTTTCCAGCTAGAAAAAAAAAAGTTTCTGGTTTGCAAACCAGTATGTGTCAGTGGAAACAAAAAGAATGGTTCCAAATTTAGTTCACAAACTGGAATCATTCTGTTTCCTCACTGGTGGAAAAAGCGCTATGTGAAATAAGGCCTAACTAACAACAGACCATGTTGTAGCGCCACCTTGTGAAATATGGTGGAACTAACAGCAGAATGTGAAATAACATTCATGTGCATTTCAACTTCAGGAGGCAGTAAGTCAGTCTGTAAGCAAAAATGCCTCTGCTAGGCAGGCCCGGTAGGCAGTCTGGCAGAAAGAACCATTCAGTGAAAATAAAGTGTTTAGCTTTGTTAGCATGTCAGTGTGGTGTTACAGAGCGCCTAAGGTGACATGATGTTGTGGCCACTATATAGTATTTTGAGGACACAAAATAATACATTGAGGCCACGAGATAGTATTTTGAAGCTTGGACCAAGGGACCTGCATTTGCAATGCACACAAGTTTGATTGGCATAGCAGCTGAACAACCACACATCTAACCTTTGAGATTAAGTCTAACACAGGATTTCAGTTGGTTAACGTCAATGCACATTGCCTTGAGGTTCATGGACGACATGCAAAAGATGTGCAAATTAGAGAACTTTCTCCAGGAGAGATATATGGAGGAGAATCAAACAGCAAAAATGGTGGAAGATAATGTAGGTTTGTACAAGTTTTGTCAGGGTGCACAGTCATTTTGTGGTCACTATATAGTATTTTGTGGTCACTATATAGTATTTTGTGGCCTCAAAACACTATATAGTGGCCACGTCTTGCTAAATAAACCCACCATGTCACCCTAGGGACCTGTAGGTGTTGTTTATAAGCTAGATGTGTTATAATTTAAATAAATCATCAACCTAATGGCTGAGCGTTTCCGCTTTCAAAGATGATGCTTTCCAAACTGTCAAATACACAGATTCAGACAGACAGGGTTTAGTACCCAACACACCCAAGACACCAATCTAATATTTAGCTGGGGCTTTCACACTGCAGGTGAGAGGTAGAGAGGTGGGTGGAGAGAAATGGGAGGGAATAACTGCATATGCATAGATCCATGGCATGCATACTGCATAAAAGTGAAGGGGGGGATAGTGTTATACTAAGCACTTTTTAGATTTTTGAATATTTTTTTCTTGAAGACAATTTCTACATCTGTACATCTGATAAGCCGACGGCGATAGGGGGACTGTATTTCCTAGCTATAGCTTCCACTCTTTTTGCAAGAGAAATAAATAGGTTTTATTTAAGTACTTTATATACAGGAAATCTCAGAATGCTTTACAATTGAGGACTAAACGTTAAACATAAAAGCAAAACAAATCTACTAAGGCAGCTGCCTTATTCCAGCCTTACACAATGTCTTAAGTCCGTGTTGTTATTATACTCACAAACCAATAAAATCAACTATATTATTATAATTACAGACCCAGTCTTTGCAATATCTGCCTGTGACAACAACTCAGTCTTTAGAAATATAGTAATGTGTCAGACTTCAGCCTTTAAAGGGTCTTTTCAAAGTCTTCTAATATGTGGTTTGCATTACACATCCTTTGAGAACCCCTGCTGCTGCTTTGTTGTAACTTCACAGTGGAAAGATGAACCCAAACACCTGTGGATGTTTCCTCTCGTACCTCACTACGACTAAAGAATAAAATATTGTTTTGTGGTGTTCCAGCTGCTGTACCAGTTGTTGCATGGTTGTTATGAGTCCCATTTTCCCTGATATTTTTTAATCAGTTTTTAACTCCACTTCTGCCAACTCATGGAACTCCTGGTTTTCCTCCAATCCTTTGACTTTACCCTTTCTTGTGCAAGTATATTATCTTCTGTGCAGTATTCTTACGAGTATCTCCTGAGAAACTAAGAATCTAAACGTTAGACTAGAAACGAAAAAACAAAGAGTGTCCCAGAATTTTTCACAGCAATGCAAAAGCCCTGATAGAATAAGTTTTCCAGCTATAAAGCAGGCTTCATAATCCAGGGAAAGCTTCCTTTGTCCGTGGTTATTTTTGTTTGTTGGTGTTAGAGGTCTTAGCTAACTCTGAATCATGAACCTGAAACAAATATTCAGACATTCCCCAGAGTCTGGGAACGTAATTCCAGGAGTTAAAGGGTAGTATTTGAGAACTGAAGCCAACAAGAGGTGTTATGCGTTAGTTATCGGAGCTCCCCCCCCCTCTTCTCGTCAGCAGTGTAACGTTAAATCAGGACAGCGACCAGCATCGGGAACATTAACTCCACAACACTTTTACTCTCACCTCAGAACCTCCGTCGACATCCTACTCTCGAAGGGCGCAGCCTTATCCAGACCAATGCGTTTAATTCAAAACAACTCTCCCGCAGTCATCTTCAGGTTTTACCCTCAGTCTGGGAAAAGGCAGCGCAGCTCCGGGCCCCCCCAACACAATCACACGCTGTCCGCCATCTTACCGGCTCACAGCTCATCCGACGCGCTGAAATGGCGGCCAACTGTGAACGCGCTCCCGTCATTTCCTTCGGGATGGGGGTGGGGGGGACACTTAACCATTAAAGAAGAGCTCTCTAAGAGTTGTGTTTTAAAATGTAAAGCAGTAACATTACTGAGTGAAGAGGAAAATATCTGCTAAAATATGTCCTTTAGCTGCTGCTAGTTGAAAAATTGAAATACTGATTCAAAAGGCATAGATAGCTATAGTTCGGATTTCGCAGTTGATCAGAGCCCGACGGACATCTTTAAGCATCATGCTGCTTTCAAACAATGTCATAAATTTGATTACTGCATCGACATACGTGACAGGTTATGCCAGGTAAACAGCTCAGGACCAGTTAAAAGGTATAATGGTTCTGAAAGCATGGTGGGCTATATGCTGGGGTGGACAGTAATGAAGTAAATGTAATTCGCTAGCTACTGTACCTCAATTAGTTTGTGTGTGTGTCTGTACTTTACTGAAGTATTTCCATTTTGTGTGAGTTTTTACTTTAACTCCTCTACGTTTCAAAGTCAAATACCTTACTTTTTACTCCACTACATTATGAAAATCTGCTGTCCATTTTGGTTTGTGTGTTTTAAAACTGTAACATGTCTGAACAAATCTCCCGGCTCTGCACAGCTCTCCGCGCTAGAGGTAGGTAGATCGATCCAAATATCGATAACATCGATACCAACGCTGGTATTGGTATTGATCATTACTCATGTAAAAAGATCGATACTCAAGCTTTTTCTCACCCACTGCTCTCCTGCTAAAGTATGTGTGTGACTATGTGTGCCCCCCTCTTTTGCTGCTGTACCTGCATGTGGCGAAGACTAGCAGTATCGATATCGACGATACTGGCCCTGTATTTACTTGGTATCGGATCAATACCAAAATTCCCGGTATCGCCCACCTCTACTCCGCGCAGCACTGTTGCCAGGATACGGAAAGATACAGTCGGAGCCTAAAACAAGTATCTCAAGTTTCTCCGCTGAAAGCCAAGTAGCCAATAAAGCAGACTTTTTTTTATTAGTGCATAATTAAGACTGTAGCTAATCACTTGTTTCAGTTCTTAGAACTGTTATGAATTAACAAAATGATTTGTATTGTTTAGAACTATAACTTTAGAGTCAGCAGTGACTAATTCATTGATATTACATTATTTATGGATCTGTAGAAGTCATTAATCACTCCAAACTGAGGGTGAGAATCAGTTGCAGGTTTCGTTAAGTGTTTAACGGTTTAGAGTGTATATTAACACAATACTTGAAGCAAGTTTCAAATCCAGAAATAAAACCTGAAAATGAATACAATCCAAAAGCAAATCCAAAAACCAAAACCAAGTATCAGGCAAAAGGTCAGATAAACTAAAACCATATATAAGAAGCAAACAGCTCAGAATTGCAGAAATAGCTCAAACTATAGGCCTACTTGCAACTATGACAACAAGACAGAGCTTAAAGGAACTCTGTGTAATATTTTTTTATAAAATGTATGTAATATTGTGATGCTTCACTGAATTATAATAGGGAGAATAGAGCCTCTGCCAATGCTAATCTTGGCTCAGCACTGCAGAAATTGCATTTTTGGAGGAGTGTAGGCACATTTTTCCTGTGTGTTCCCGCTCCTTATTGACAGTTTTTTTTTTCTATTCTTCTTTTTCTGAGACGTCCGTATTTCCTATGTTTAACCCTTTTATTCATTCTGTGACATTCAAAACAATGTCTGAAAAATTCTGGCGGTGAATTTGCTGCTGTCTGCAGTCTCTGTAGTGTGGAGGAGTTCATATTTTTTGACTTCCTCAGTTCAGCTTCATTCATGTTCATCTGAACTTGGACCAATAACAGTCATTGCGGTCTGCGTCGATGCAACGCGTAGTTAGTTATATTTGTGGAGAGGTGCAAGTCAGGCTACAACAGGCGTAGGTTTGATGCAAAATCATAAATTGTGCTTAATACTCAGGAGACAGCGACCTCTGTGTGTTTGGAGGGAAAACACATTGGGTATATGTGACAGTTGATGTAATATTCATTGTAATTAATCTTTGGCCATTTCTGTTGTGTTCATCAGTGTCAGACTAATGAATGACATTCTATTAAAAGACCGGTGAACCAAGATTGACACTAGAGTTTTTTCACATACAATGCATTGATTAAGCATGAGTCTTGTTACAAAAATGATAATAGGACATTAGAACCATAATAAATCATCATACTTTTACTTTTTATATAGTTGAATACTAGGTAAATACTTTTGTACTTTTACTCAAGTGGAGATCTAAATCAAGGACTTCTACTTTTACTGGAGTAATATTTTACATTTGAGTATCTGTATTTTAACTCAAGTACCTGGTTTGTGTACTTTGTCCACCACTGACTATATGGTAAAATTATCTGTTGGGATATGGTTAGGTGTAGAGTTGGGGTTATGTTTAATTTAAGGGTTAGAGTTATGGTTGGGCTTAAGGGTAAATAGTATGATTGCTGATGACCCTCCTGTAGCTTTCCAGACTCTTTGTAATAAGTCTTTTTGTCTAGACTCCTGAACTCCAGCTGGTACTAAACAAAAAAAATCTAATTTACTAGCACTATCGGTTTAGAATTTTTGTGCAGAGACTGTGATGATGTGTGGAAGTTATTGGAAAATGAGTCCGAAGATGAGTTTCACACCAGGAGGCACCACATGATCTTTTGAAGTCGGAAGGTGAAATTGAACACATTGTTGTGGCATAGATGCTATTTTAAAAATGGCCAAACAGTTAATCAACAGCAAGATATTAACTATTAACGTACAATTTTTAGCTACTTAATATGCTGAACGAGTGGCTTTGAGGGCTCAATTGGGGTGCAAATTTTCTGAGCAGGAAAGGAACATTCATGACCTACAACCAACACCAAGCAATATCTGAATTTTTTATACATAATCACCAGTTTACCTACATTTTATATATGAAGTGTTGATATCTATAATGGTAAAATTGTGTTTTTCAGATTTTTTATTTTATTTTAAATTTTTTTTAAAGGATAAAAAGAAAAATAAAACCTCGCAGCTTAGACCAGTATTGAATTTCATACTAATCTAAGCTTGTTTGTATAAGTCAGATTCTGATTTAGCTGATCACTTATGGCCATTCTAGTATCAGAATACCAGTGTCTATATGTTAGGCTATGCTGCTGTATCACCACAAAAAAACAGCAGCATAGTTTTGCATGTACATACACAGTCTCTTGGGTGTCTTTTAAGTCAATTCAACGATCCATTTCTCATATGTACAGTATGTGTGGAGAAGCTTTACAGTACTGTCTTGCAAAAAGAAAAAAAAAATTTTGAAACTGAACACTCCACCTGAATTGAAAAACCCACTGAGTTGTGTTTAGTTTCCTGTTGTACACATCATCAAAGCAGTTCTACTTCATTTACGGCTCTGTCTTTGGCTCAGGCCGTGAACTAGCCACAGACTTTGAGTCTATGCTTGGTGACGTCCGTATGTGTGTCTCCGAATGTGTGTGTACATCTGCATGTGTGTGAGTGACCACTTGGTCAGTCTCTCCTTCCACTTCATTGTCTGAAAGCAGCCCGAGACCTGTGTGACACAGCTGCCTCTCCAGAGCTGTAATTCTTTGTTTAAGCCTCCTCTGTGTTGTTGTGAACTCCCCTAGCAGCCGGGCGAAGCGTGTCTGCAGGATGTCCAGAGATGTGTCAAGACGTTCCACCTTTTCCTCCATATCTATTTCCCCTAGCCCTCCCACGGCTGCACTTTCATCCAGAAGACCTTGCTTCTTCAGGATTTCCCTCCCACGCTCCTCCAGAACTTTCTGTGCATCTGGATATTCGGTCACTGCCTCCATTAGATCATCTTTTGAGAGGCAGAATAGATCAGAGTACCCAATGCTACGTATGTTGGCAGTTCGGCGGTTGCCCATCTTACTACCCCGAATGTTCAGTATGCTGATTTCTCCAAAGCACCCTCCAGCAGTGAGCAGTGCAAATTGTGTAACACCATCGTCTGCCACCACAGCCAGTTGTCCCTCCTTGATGATATACATTTCCTTCCCTATATCGCCTTTCCTGCAGATGTAGTCACCAGGGCTATACACTTGGGGGCGCAGTTTTAGAACCAGCTCCACTAACAGTCCAGCCTCACAGTCTTGAAAGATACGAACCTTCTTAAGCGTGTCCAGATGGACATTGATAGCAATTTCTGCACGCAGCTTATCAGGAAGGTTCTTCAGCACCTCATGTTCATCAACAGCTTTCTGATTGGTCCAGAGGTAATCAAACCACTTGATGACACGTGTCTCGAGGTTGCGGCTGACCTTGCGGAAATGCATATAGTGTTTAACAGCATCAATCCGTGCTTGGAACTCTGCCCTTGTGGCGTTCATGTTGGCAATCATGGAACCCACGTTACCGACAATTGTGGCAAAGATCAGCACACCAACTAGAAAATCAAAGACCACAAAAACAAACTCCTCATCCTTTACTGGGGGAGGCATTTCTCCAATGGTGGTAAGTGTTAGTGTGGACCAGTAGAAACAGTAGACATAGCAACGCGTCAGCGTTCCGTACTGTGTGTCTGTAATGTTAGGATACACCCAATCATCTGACCCAATCCCCAGTGACTTGGAAATGGCATAGTAGATGCATGCGTTCCAGTGGATGATGACCAGGATGTAGAGGATCAGGTTTAGGATGCGGAAAGTGTTGGGATAATTGGTACGTGTCTCAGTGCGATCAAAGAATTCAAACATGCGAGAGAAACGGAGCAAGCGGTTGAAGCGGAGCTGAGGCGTATTGATCCCTGTGACAATGTAAATCAGGTCTGTAGGCACAATGGAGAGGACGTCTACTTTGAACTGGAAGGTTCGGATATAGTTGTCTCTCAGCTTGGCTTGGTCTTTCACCATCAGACCCTGTTCCAGAAATCCTGTGGATGAAAAGAGATCCTTTTTCTTTTTTTTTTCCTTTTTACTTCTTTCACAATCTATGAGTTTAATGTCTAATTCAGTTTTAATGGATTTGGTGAATACATGCTATAGAACAAGACGACTATTGAACAATTTCAAGGATTACACCTGGGTTATAACTAAAAATAAATACCACAATATTTTCCTGCTATAAAACAGAAATAATTAATAGTAATAAAATAATGTTATTATTTTATATAATAGTACTATTATACTATTACTATATAATAGTAATAAAAATAATGTTAAAGTATTACACTAATATAAAAATATAAAAATATTTGTACTGGTGTGGGTAAATAGCATTTTATTCTTTTCAAATGATGCATAAATAAATTAATTGCTTATGTTATTTGCTTCCTCCTGTGGGGAACCTAAAAAACTTTTCATTACATAATTTAAGTATGGACACATTTCAGTTAAGGTCAAACCTGAAAACAAAGCTTTGTCGATGTATATATGTGTGACTGTATACATACCTGTCCTTAGTCTCACGCATGAGTCTAGTATGTAAATGGTGTCACAGACGTAATCAAGAACCAGCCACACTATGTAGCACTCAGTTTGTAGATCATCAAAGCATGCTCTACAGAAGAGGAATTATGGAAAGTAGATAGAGAACAGTAGAAAATAACAATGCAGCTAGAAACTTTTAGCTCAGGTTGTAGTGTCTTCTGAGAGAGATTTTTGCCAATTAAACATAATTAGGAAACCCCATTTTCTCTGAAGAAACACCATTTTGTTTGCTTGGATTGATAAGATCTGCAGCACCAAACAGCATCGCAGAATTTATCTGATTAGTTACGCTAGTGGTGTTTGATGCTGTTCACACACACACACACACACACACACAGATTAACAGCACTTTGTTGATCTCACATTCAAGAACTAGACAGACCCTTGCCAGACTTGGCCCCATCACTCAGCACAAAGGTAGCTCATACAGATGTCCCACTGCTCTCTGTATGAAGGATTAAGGTTCAGATCCCAACACCATATAGTCGTAGGGCAAAACTAATCTCTAGCAAGAGTAAAAATAGTAGATAGGTCTGGCTAAGAGCATGTGCTGAATGATGTAAATATTTGCTGTACTGTAGTGGGTACAATTTCTGATTTCAATACAGTAGAACGGTTCAATCTTCCTGTGTAAGTAAGCACAGCTTGCTAAATCAATACGAGTCCTTGGGCAAGACTCCAAAAACAATTCCCTCCTTCTATAATATGATTAGAATTGTAAATCATTCTGGATAAGGGCATCTGGTAAATGCCGTATCATGAAAATTACATGAAATAATAAATTAGACAGATTAATCAAATAATGGATACAACATGATGACCATAAAAGAAGAAATATTTACCTGGCAACCAAGAGGACCCAGTTATAGAGCACTGCCATGGCGATGAAGAACAGCCAATAATAATACGCATCATCAGACTGAGATATGACAAATCCCTCCCACTTTTCTCTACAGCACAAGTGCAAAAATACAAAACACACACTAAGTGATACATATGCCACGACTTCTGTGCCACTAGTATTTGAATTATTTGAAAGTGAAGCTTATATTTTACATTTTTATTTATTTATTTATTTATTGCCCTAAAGATATACGTCAAATATCTTTCTTTTTACTCCACTACATTAAGAAAATGTGCCGTTGCTTTTGGTTTATGTGTGAATAAAACCGTAACGTGTCTGAACAAGTCTCGCTGCTCTGCAATGCACTCCACACGACAGCGCCGTTGCTAGGAGATGAACAAACACGGTCGCCGCTATAAACAAGTGAAAATGTTTCTCCGCCTAAAACAAATAATACCAAAGGCTTTTTTTTATCAATTGTTGTGCGAATTTAAGACAGTAAGTAATCACTTTCAGTTCTTAGAAGCATTATGACAAAATGATTTGTACTGTTTAGTATTTGGCTGTATTTGAGTATGGAGGACCAAACCTGTCAAAAGTAAAAAATAAATAAATACATTAATAAATGTCTCAATGTAATGTATTTCCCCCTTAATAATGATAATAAATAATACAAAAAATAGAAAATAATACATAAATCCTTACATAAATTAAAATATGTTTACCTGAATGTGTAGTTATATTTTGTAAAATATTTTTTTCTTATTAATTTTTATAATTTATTTATTATTATATTTTTTATTTTATTATTTATTATTTTATTTCTATAACTATACATTTTTGCATTCATTTATTTCCCAATTTTTGTTACTCTTATATGATAATAAGGGGGCTGTCCATCAATAATCTCATGGAGTCTAAATATTCTTATTGTTTGATGCAATTGTTTGCATCAGCAGTATTCTGCGGGATAGTAATAGAGGCCTTAATATACCCATAGCACAACTCGATGGAACACCTGGACTGACCACATATGGGAAAGACAGCTCTCTCCCTACCGTTATTCTGTGCCCAGAAATGTAGCTGCGGAGACACATCTCTCTCTCTGTGCAGCCCCTCTGCTCCAGGGATGAAGCTGCGGGAGACACTGATCTCCCTACGTGGCCCCTGTGCTCCCATAGACAGAGCTGCGGGACACATCTATCTCTGTGCGGCAACTCTGCTCCCAGAGACTGAGCAGCACAATCAGTCCACACAGCAGGTCACACATATCAAAATGAGTTGCGAATGTGCAAAATGTGCTGCTAAAGACACGTTTGCTTCCTTTTACATTGAATTTATTCCTTTTTTCGAAACTCCTGAACTGAGATCACATAATTGATTAAGGCTTTATTCAAACAGTAATGTCTTTAAATGTATAACACAGGACTGAAGGTGCGATTGGATACATACATTGCTCCATTTCATTGAAGTGAGCAGCTGCCTCTCTTAGCAGATCCGACAGCAGCCTTCGCCCTGACATTTGTGCCCTCAGACATTTCAATTAGAATGAACTGCTCTGTTCTTCCCCCTTCATTAGCATATATTGAGGAGGACATACAGAAATAAATAAAAGGAAAAAAGGGAATAAATAAATGAGTAAGTAAATCAAACAAAAGTTTGAAAATATAAATACATAGAAATATAATAAAAAAACTAATTAATATAGGAATAATCAATATAATAAATCAATATATTGAGTGATAAATACATAAAAATTTTAAATGAAAAATATAAATGTGCATAATTATACAAATTATAAATTATTCATTATCCTGATTCATTTGTTTTTGGTTTTATGTCCCATATTAAGACATTTATTTATACATTTTTGTTTTATATTCCTCATTTCTTTAATTCCTCTTTATATTAATTAATTAATTTATTTTTTACTTTGGCAGCTTTGGTCCTCCATACCTATCTACCCACAAAACTATGAAATAAATAAACCAGGTAAGCTTTTGTGTGTGTGTGTGTGTGTGTGTGTGTGTGATCTGCCTATGTCTGAAATCAACTCTTTTAACATGTGGAAAAACGGGTATCATATATCACCTTCAAATGCCACTTAATCTATGTTTGATTGCCTTTCCCTGTATGCCGTGTGTGAGAAATTTGAAACTAAATTAAAATAAAAAAAGACGCTAAAATGCAGTGTGCTGTGTTATTTGTATTTGAGTTTTTTCGCATTTGAATATTTTTTAACCTAAAGGTACATTCAATATATACAATACAACTTCAAAACTTCAAAAGTTTAATTATAAAGTGTGTGTGTTTGAAAAGGGTGCTGTACTTAAGGGTTTGTTTCTTTTTGTCTTTGCTGCCTTCTGGCTGGTCTTTCCCTCCTTGGCTGGTGGGAGCTCTGAACTCGGGGCCTCGGAATCGCTCAAGGAAGGAGTCCGGTCGCTCCTCCTCCTCCATCAGACTTCTGTGAGCCCATTCCCTCAGAGTCACCACCAAATTCACCAGCCTGATGGAGACGAGAGATGGATCAGGATTCATACAGCAGCCAAATACCCATGAGCAACATATGGTTCATGTTCAAACTGGTGCTTATGAAAAAAAATTAAATAAACGTCATCAAGGGATGGGGCTTTACACAACCCATGGGACTGTTTAGGCACGTTACATACAGAATTATAGGGCTGCATATAATCATACAAAACAGGCACCGACCTGGACCCACTAACAGCACACCTTTAACTGGTATGCTAGCCACTGTTGTTCTCACTGGACATTGAGGATTATCAATGGAACTGATTTTCACATTCACAAATATAAAATTGACAGTGTGTGCTTTATGTACCTGGATAGTGCTCCTCTGCCCCTGAAGGAGTTTCTGGACGCTGTGTCTTGAGTCTCGAGAGCCGCCACACGCTGGAGCTCAGAAGAGGTGTCGTCATCTCCATCACAAACTGACTGAGTCCTAGAAAGAAAGAGAGGGAGAGGGAGAGAAGACCACCCCTTTCAAGTTAAATAGAGAAACCACTGGATCTATGGTATAGACAGAGAGAGGTCACCCTTCACATACATCCATACTTCGACACTGACCTGCTTACTGTAGTCTCTGCTCTGTCCGGTTCCTCCTCCAGGGTGGTCCTGACTGACAGACGGTGTGAAGAAAGAGACCGCTCTACTGCAGCTTGACCCGTCATTCTGCACACACACAAACACACATACAGACGGAGGATTTGATTGCATTCAACCACATACTTATTACAGAGCTCAGGTGCTGATGTTGAACGATCACAAACACCACTCCAACTCATCCCAGATGTGTTGGACTGAGCTGCAGTGGAGAAGCAAGGAATGCATAAAAGGATAGATGGATAGAAGCTTGGATGAATGATGCAGTGTTTAGACAAGTGTGGAATAATGTTTTCCTAATTGGTTTATCATTAGAGGAACTCCAGACGGCATACACTGCTCAGAGAAATGTCCCAGATGAGACTCTCACACACACTGAAGAGGTCCTGTGAGACATGGTCACCACTAACAACCATCAAACACACACCACTGATGATGAACTGCTGTTCCAGAACACACATAATCCCTTCAGGAGGTCATGAGTCCAAGCTTTACTCTTCGCACCTTTCCTTAAAAAATCTACAAGAGTTCCTTTTCACACAGGACCGAAACCAAGAAAAACACCTGTACACAGAAGGTCACTTCAGTTACTGTGGTGGTACACAATGTCTCCAAAGAAACAGGAAGTCTCAGACAGATGTGCTTCTACAGCCAAGTTTAAGAAAAGTGCTTCTGGAGATGTAGGAGGCTATGTTCTGATCCACACTGACCAAAAAATTAAACACAAAGCTTTTTTTTTTTAATGTTTAGTAATTGAAGGATGGCATGTGTCCCTGCTCCTCTACATTGGATGTGGACGTGGTTCCAGGTTTTAATTAATTATATACCATTTCTTGAGAAAATAACAGATAACCCATAGTCATACACATTATGTGTGTTAAACAGGCCATATGAGCTATCTATATGTGTGTGAGAGATATGAGTTCTATTTACTCACCTGTGTTGTGTTCCTCAGGTTCACGATAACAAGATATATTTGAGTGCTGATGAAAGAACCATCTCTCTATTTACCACAGTATATACACACACACACAAACACACTCTCATTCTCCTTACACAATCAGTGTGTCATCCCTTCTCTCTCAAACTGTAAAGACTAAACAGACTTAGAGAAGAGAGAGTGTGGTGGGGGAAGGTCTGAGAAGTAGGAGGAGACACTGTGAGTTGGGTGTTGAGGAGGACTTCCTGAGCCCAAGTCATTTCTGATGATTTCCATCCCAGATAATGCACTCCATTCTCCTCTTTAACTGCTCTGCCTAGTTTTTTTAGCCCCCTTTCACCCCATTTTCAACAGTCATGGCCCCTACAGAGCAGGTATGGTTTGGGTGGTGGATCATTCTCAGCGCTGCAGTGACACTGACGTGGTGGTGGTGTTAGTGTGTGTTGTGCTGGTACGAGTGGATCAGACACGGTAGTGCTGCTGGAGTTTTTGAAGCCTGTGTCCACTCACTGTCCACTCTGTTAGAAACTCCTACCTTGTAGATGTAAAGTCAGTGATAGCACCCCATAAGTCAATGCAGTTAGAGTTTGTTGTCATCTAGTCCTTCATCAGTGGGCACAGGATACCACCTAAAGACGCTGTCCACAGCACACTGTTGGCTGGTGGATCTTTTCCAGTCCAGTGATCACACCCCAGTGTCTCTGTCCACACTGACTAGTCCAATAATCTTTTTTAGTCCTGTTTTTTATTTTTTTTTTTTTACATTTGTATTTGTACAATACAGAAAAATGCTGTCTGTATGCAGACTCAAGAGTGTTGCCAATGTCTTTGGGAAAACATTTAAAAGCATCTGTTTCAGGTTGTCAAGATAATAAGCTCAATGGACCAATCACAGCGCTTCACTTCACTGATTTTGAACCCAGTGGACCACTCACAGTCCTGAGCTCTGTTAATCCTGAACCCAGTGGACCAATCAAAAAACCTCAGTTCCAGCAGCTCAGAGACGCCACAGTGGAAACAAGGACACACAAAAAAATAACCTACATATTAACAGGTAGTAAATGTTATAAAATATTTATTTGAATTCTGTTTGTCAGTAGAGAGTACTCCCCCCAAAAGTTTGAAACCAAAGCATGAAGACAGTACAATACACATTTCTAACCTTATAAAAAAATTAAAATAAATAACAGATTTTTCATTAAAGCTTTCATATCTTAACCACCTCGTCAATAAGAGACAAATACCTTTTTCAATCGTGCATCAATTTAGGTACCTCAAAAAACAAAAACAAAAAAAAAACACATTTTTTACATGAATATTCAGGTTTGTTTAGCATGAAACAGGAAAAAACAAACTGGAGAATAGGTGAGGAAGAGAGCTGGAGAATGTTATTAATATACCAACTGCATACACTGAAGCTAATATTTAGCAAGATATACATTCTCACAGTTGGGAGAGATTCTTCTGGTAGCACTTTATCAACAGCTTTAGATTATAACATCTGCTTGTGGCTGTCAGAGTCAGCTGATTAAAATGTACACTTCCTGTTTGGGAGTGTGGCAATCTGACGAACCTCCACAAGGGTGTGGTATTAGCACTGGAATCACTTGAGTGTTACTGAGAGAGGAAACCCACACCAGCAGGATCCCACTAATGCACAAATTATTAGAACGTTTATGAACATTAAAAAAAAGTTACTTTTTAAATCCTGAACGCATTTACGTGATTACTTGATCAATAATCACAATAACTGGTAGATTATTCTGTTTGCAACATTGGCATTTCTGACTGTGCTATTCTCATTAGGCTGTTATAAACCAAGACTGCAGGTAAAGTGCTACAGTATAACAGTGAGCTAGGAATAACTGAGGTAAGTATATACATATTTCAGCATCATAGTGTTCGGATATGGCGCTGTCTTGTTGGGGAGAACTGTAAGGGACTTAAGTCCCTGTGTCCACACATAGAGCTGTTTATTATATTCAGTTCATTTATTTAATGTCTGCACATAAGTAAACACTTCCCCACATACTTAGAAATGATGGAGCAAACACTGACCGTGTCCTAACAGAATGCTTATGCTATTATCGATATAAACGTCTACATCAGCCATAAGTGTCAGCATGCGACAGAGCTCTTTGTTTTTGATGGACACCCTGTTTCTATTTCTAGTGTGTCTAAACACTCGGATAAACAGCATGTTTAGGATATAGATCAAGTCTCAAGCTGTTTTCAGACAGGCCAGTAGCTGATTTACGGCTGTGTTGTAGATTTTCTGTGAGGTGTCATGCAGCTCTGCTGTGTCACACAGAGCATCGCTTGCCTTTAGGTTATGACATAAGACAATATTCATTTAATAAGTGACATCTACATTTAATGTAGGAAGCATATACACAGTGAAAGCCAGGCAGGTCAAGAGAAATGGTCTGTGTTACTGTCAAAGGGGTGAAACACTATACAGTCCTGATTTGTCTGAAGAGCATGATGTCTTATGGATAGCGCAGTGTGTGGACACAGTTTACAGGTCTAAAAAAAAACACACAAATATAGAGATAATGGAGTTTAGATCTTCTGACAGCCAATAAACATACGTTCATTTTGCTCACACACGCTCACACACTGCCTGTTCTCATACTCTCTAGCACACAAATACCCAGGTTGATATGCTCAGATCTGGTCTCTGAGTTTAGCCAGCCTTTGAGAGAGCTCATCCTACACAGAAAAAGACATAGACAGGGAAACAGAGAGAGGGAGGAAGAGAGAGAAAAGGAGTCAAGACCATGTTCCTTGTCTTACTGCAACACTACATGACTGACACATATGGACTTTAATGTGATCATATTCGCCAGCAAAAGTATGTTATTATCAGTGAAGAGTTTTAACAGGGATTTTAAATATATTTAAAGTGGAAATGTAGAAGCAAAGTTGCAAGAACGTGGTTCCTAGGGGTTCGTCCCATATTATGAATATATGTTTGAAGCAAGTGCCCTTTAGTGTGTGGAAAAAAATGTGTTTGTGCTGTTTTACCTGCTCGGTGGAAGCCACGCTGCTGGCCACAGTTCCTGTCTGTCCCTGGGGAAGCTCCATGTTGAGATCAAG